>NC_056729.1:358372055-358439555 GCF_019279795.1 Protopterus annectens | reverse complement strand
AAATGGTCTGCTTTGTCACCGCCTTTCCCAAGGCTCTGGGGTGGAAGGCGACAAATAGTTGGCCTGATTTTCTAATGGCCTTAGTCTTGTCAAGGTGAAGTCTAAGTTGTCTGTGAACATCAAGGGAATGTAAATATCTCTCATTGTCATTTTGGGGATGAGGGAATAAAGGTGGGCAGGTGAATACTCTGATTTAAGGATAGCTCAATGACCACCTTGGGCATAAAGGAGGGGTTGGTCCTCAGGGTTACTCTATCCTTGTAGAAGACAAGGAAGGGAGTAGTTGCCATGAGGGCCTGCAGTTCTGACACATTCCTGGCTGAAGTCAGGGCCATGAGGAGTACAGTTTTCCAGGTACAATGTTTCAGAGATGCCTTGGAATCTGGTTCAAAGGGGGCAACAGTGAGTTTCTCTAGAACATAATTCAGATCCCATGGAGGAGGGACCTGCCTCCTGGGGGGGTCTGAGGTGTAGTACTCCCTTAAGGAATACCTTTGAAGGGAGACTGGAGGCTAGAGGAGGATCAAGAGGCAGACAGGCTGGAATAACAGCAAGGTGTGCTTTGACTGAGGAATATGCCAACCCTGCTTGCAAGAGTTCACACAGATAGGACAGCACTAAAGGGACCTCACTTTGCAAAGGGTCTAGCTGTCTTCATTAAAAACCACATGGAAAACCTCTTCCATTTAGACAAATAAGATCTCCTAGTATTAAGTTTTCTAGTCTCCTGCAGGACTGCTAGCACATCCTCACTGTACAGGTGCCTAGAAGGGATCAGAATTCTGTCAAGCACAGGGTTAGATACAGAGATTCCAGGTGGGGATGGATCAGGGATCCCTTTTCTTGTGTGAGAAGGTCCACTCTGTGAGGTAACTTGTGGTGATTGTCCCTGGCTAAATGCAGAAGGAGGGGGAACCAATGTGTCTTGGCCAAAAGGGAGTCACCAGCAAAATTTTTGGTTTGTCCTGCTGGATCTTCAGCAGGACTTTTGAAGTAATGGGAAGGGAGGGAATGCAAACAGAAACATCCCCCTCCATGAGATGGAGAAGACATCCATTGCACTTGCTAAGGGGATGTGTAGCCTGGTGCAAAACAGTGGAAGTTGTCTGTTCAGGGGGAGGCGAACAGATCTATTTAAGGTGTACCCCACCTGTGGGCAATGTCCAGAAACACATCCCTGTGAAGCTTCCATTAGTGGGATTGCGACATGGACCTGCTCAAGGTGTCTGCCTGAATATTCTGAGCTGAAGAGATATAAACTGCCTGCAGGGAGATTCCATGTTGGGCTGCCAGGTCCCAGGCCTGGAGAGCAATTCTGCAAAGCAAATAGGATTTGGCTCCTCCCTATTTGTTCACATACCAAAGAACTGTAGAACTGTCTATGAACAACTTCAGGGGCCCTTGTTTTAGGGCATGAAGAAAGGTTGTCAGGGCAAATATGATTGCTCTCATTTCTCTGATGTTGATGTGTTCCCATCTGAAGTTGTTGGACAAAGTAGCCTGCACTTTCAGGCTGCCCAGAGTAGCCCCCTAGCCCAGATCTGAGGCATCTGTGTACATCTCCTGGACAGGGGAAGGGGTTTCAATGGGAGTTCTGGGTTGAGCATAACCTGGTTTAACAACCACAGAATTTCCTTCCTCAGACAAGTGGGGAAGCAGATGACAAAGTCCAATGGGTGTGAGTGTGGGAGTCCATATGGACTTGAGGTACCATTGCAATTTTCTCATGTGGAGTCTTGCCAGAGGTGGCATAAGAATAGTGGAGGCCATGTAACCCAGTAGCCTGAGGTATGGTCAGGCTGTCAAAGCAATGGCTTTGAGGACAGTGGCCAGGTATTGTGTTAGGGTTTCCACTTTCTGGGGCAGAAGGAATGCCCTCATAACATCTGTCCTTATTCTGCACCCCAGGAAAACCTGATCCTGGGAAGGACTCAGGTTGGACTTGGGAAAGTTTATGTTGAATCCCAGAGCCTGCAGGAGGGAGATGACTTTGTGGATTTGGCTCTGTAGGGATCTGGAGCATTCTGCGTGAATCAGGAGGTCATCCAGGTATGGAAAATGTTGGATCCTTTGGACCCTGCAGTAGGCCAGCACAGGAGCCAGTCATTTGGTGAAGACCCTTGGAGCAGCAGAGAGTCCAAAGGGCAAGGCTGAGAACTGAAAATGTGAGGAACCAGCAGCAGAACACAGAAATTTCCTCTAGCTGGGCCTTATAGGTATATGAAGGTAGACATCCTCTATGTGCAAGGTGGCTAGAAATCCCTGAGTTATCAGTAAAGGAAACAGGGTTTGAAGAGTAAGCATGCGAAAGGTAGGGAACTGCAAGAACAGGTTGAGGTGAGAGAGACCGAGGATAGGTCTCCAAGGTCCATCCTACCTTGTCACCAGGACGAGTCTTGAATAGAACTCCTTTCTTTTTTCCACAAGTGCAACCAGTTGTATGGTTACTTGAGAAAGGAGGCTATCTGTGACTGGCTGGAAAAGGTGGAGTTGGTCTTTGGGTGGCTGGGGATCCCTCTGGGAGAAGGAGGAATGACCCAGGAAATAAAATCTTCTATGATGGAGAGGACCTAACTATCTGAGGTAATAAATTGCCAAAGGAGCAGACAATGAGACAGCCTTAGGGATAGGGGAATGGAGTCTGGGGGGGGGGCAGTGAAGGCATGTAGTCACAGGCTACCTGCCCTACCCTGAAAGGGAGTTTTCTGGGCAGGAGTTTGAGCAGACCTAGAAGGGGTCTGCTGTTTCCTTGCGCCTTTTCTTCCTCTAGCATGGGAAGCTGGAACTGAGTGTTTCCTAATGAACTGTGTCTTTGATGGATAGGTCCTGTGAAATTTGGGAATAGGGGAGATGAATAGGTGTTTAAGGTCATGCAGCTCCTTCCCTTTTTGCTGAAGGGCTTTAAATAGCTCAGACACTTTAGATCCAAAAAGGCCATTGTTATCCAGGTGTGCATCCATTAATTTTGCCCTAATGTCATTGGGTAAGGGCTGAAGCCTTAAACAAGAATATCTTCTTAGGCCTGAAGCCGAGGCAGCAGATCTTGCAGAGGCTTCTGCAGCATCATATCTTCAATGAATAGAGTGCCTATTGACTTGTGATAAGAGATTAATGAGGCTAGAAAATTGAACATTCGAAGGTGAGTCTGGAAGGTCAGCTAAGAGTTTGGTGACCTGGGACAAAAGTGCCAAAGCATACTTGGACATGTGTGTCTGATAATTTACTGCCCTGAAGGCCAGGGTAGAGGAAGTATGTACTTTCTTACCAAGGCGCTCAATAGCCTTACTGTCCTTATCAGTGGGGAGGACTGAGGTAGATGGCAATAATTTGGATGGCTTGTCTGCGGAGACAGAGACAGTGTCAGGGTCAGCTACAGGGCATTTGTTCAGAAATTTTGCCCCTTCAAGAACCTTGTAGAACCTGTCAGGCCTCCTGGGAGCAGGTGGTTGGGAATCAGGGTTAACTGAGGCAGCACTGAAATCATCCACAAAAGCTATTAATATTGGGCTGGGAGGATTGCAGAACAAGCAGGGGTGTCCATCTGCAGGAGCTCATAATATTTTTTTGAACCTCAGACATTGCAGAGGAATCCCACTTAAAAAAATTCCCTTATTTTGGAAATTGTCTCCCCAACAGTAAGGTCCTCTGCTGGGAAATCAGCCTCTAGAGATCCATCATCTGGAGAAGCATATCCAAGAGTAGAACGCATCTGAGAGACATAGGAGAGGGAATCCTCAGAAGAGGAGTCTGAGGAATCCTCAGCTTCAGGTAGGATGACATTCACAACCTGAGGCCTGGGAAGGATAGGAGGAGGGCAATCCTGTAGGGATGCAGGTACGGCAGGCCTCAGGACCATAGAGGCATTAAATAGGCACTGTGAAAAAGACTGATAATCTGGTTGGCTTTCAGGAGAGTGGACGAGATGCTTGGTTTTAGATTTTTTTTTTCAATGAAGACTTAGGAGGTGTAAGCCCTGAGGAAGGCCTAGTGTCTGAAGAAGGCCTAGTTTCAGTGGACTGAGAAGCAGAGGAAAGGCCTGTCTGGGCAGCCATAGGAACATGTCATTCCCCCCTCAACATTGCAAAGTGACATCTGTGAACCCTCCTCGGACATGCCATCTGGTCTAGGTCCTGTGGCATCCCAAGGGGTACCCGGTATACCTGCTTCAGAAGACTCAGAGCATTCCTCCAGGTGAATGTCAGCCACAGGAGGGAAGTCAGATGGAAGAGGGGCAGTAGTAGCAACTTTGGGCCTGGAAACCTTGGCCTTCTTTTTACGTGGTTCCATGGGCTGACCAGACAACCCTTCCATCCCATAAAACTAAGCGTTTAAGATGCTGATTTTCTAAAAATATATATTCAAGGCATGCAGGTGGCTGTGTAGGGTTTTAGGCATGAAGACCTGACAGATCACGCAAGAAAGATGGCCGTGCATAAGCCCTAGATAGAAAAGGTAAAGCTCATGGGTGTCCTTATGAGGGATCTGATGACCACACTCGCACTTTCCCTTCTTGGATGACATGCAACCCTAACAGGCATGCAGTGACAAAGGAATCAAAAATGGCCCCAACTGGGTACTTATCTTTTTGAATTCGAAGATCCAAAATGAAGACGGCAGGAATGCTGATGTTCGACTGGCGGCAGAGATGTTCTGAGGAAAGGGACATGCAAATGTCACTTTTATGGCTCACACTCCCTAGGCCAGCATCAGACATCCTACATACCTAGCAGTGACTACAAGCTTTTGTATACTGGCTGGACATTCGGGTAGCAAGAGAAGAAAACCCAAGAGTTTGGAATACTATGACATAAGAACAGGAGGACATCAAATACATTATAAATATTAAAAATATACAGGAGATAATCCCAAGGCAAACGCCAGTTTCCAAGGACTGTAGCTCTGGGAGCTTTAAGAACTACTGACTATTAGTAGACTTTTTTGAAGCAGAGGCAGAGAGAGTAGGCAGAAATGGTTGCTGCAGTAGTATTAGAGGAGGGGAGGTGGATTAAGTTTGGTCATTGAATAACCATGCCCATGTTATACGGAGAGTATCTTTTAGAGTTGTTTTGAAAGAGTTAGGGTTTGAGATGTGTCTAACACTTAATGGAAGTTTACTTAAAGCATTTGCCAGTGACTAGCTGTAGAGGAGTTTACCAATATTTTATTGGGCACATACACTTGTAGAAGATGTTGTTCGGAGCTACAGAGAGCCTGGTTGGGAGTATAAGGCTGGATTAGGGCAGAGAGACAGGGGCAGGAGTATGGTTCATATAAGATAGAATGAGCCAGGAGAAGCTGGGGTAGTAGGATTTGATGATGAAATTCCAGACACTGCAGGTTTTTCAAGGCCAGGCAGTGGTGAGAGTGGTTGGGTGGTTAGAGGTGAATCTTGCTATTTTGTTATAGGTGAGGTCCAATTTAGACAGAAGATTGGCTTGGATGTTTGTGAAAATGGGGGCGGCATAGACTAGGGTGGGGAGTAGGAATGCCTACGCCAGTGAGAGCCTAGAAGCATTTGTGAAAAATTTTTTATGCCTGTATAGCAGGCCTACATTTTGATGTGTCTTTTTAATGCACTGCTGAATATGGAGGTTGAACTTTAGTTGGTTATCAATAACAACTACTAGTAATTTAGTGTGAGGTTCAACAGTGATGATAGTTTTGTTAAGGGAGGAGACAGTAAAGGTAGCTTTGTGATGCTGGAGAGATTTATGGAGAAATCGAAGGTTTCGTTTTCTTTGGGTTAAGTAGCAATTGGTTGGAAGTTAGCTATTTTTCGACAGAGTGCAAAAACTTTTGAGTGAGGGTGTGAAGGTGGGTGATACTGTTGGAGGAGGAGATGATTGTGGAACCATCAGCGTATGGTATGACAGAAGAGAGTGGACAGGAAGAGTATAAGTCATTAGTAAAAAATAATGAATAATAGTTGTCTAAGGTTGGAGCCTTGGGGTACCCCAGTTTGTACTGGTAAGAAGGGAGAGAAGTTAGATTGCCATTTAACTGCTTATCTGTTGGAGAGATAGCTGTAGAATCAAGAAAGTGCACAGCTGGAGAGATTAAGGGTAGCAGGTTTGGATAGAAGGAATTTGTGGGAAACAGTTTTGAAGGCTTTGGAGAAGTCTAGAAACAAACAGGAGATTAACTTGTCACGAGAATTTGTGATAGAATTAGTGAAAGATATCAGAGCAGTAGTTGTACAGTGATTTGGGTGGAAAACATGCTGTGTGGGGGTAAGGAGATTTTCTAGCAGGAGGTAATCAAGGAGCTGTTTATGAATGCAATTTTCAAGAATTTTTGACAGGGGAGAAAGAATGGCAATACACCTGAAACTTGAGGGGTCAGTTGAGTTGCCCCCATTATGCAAAGGTATGACATAGGATTTCTTCCAGAGCTCAGGAACAATGTTTTCCTTGAGTGACCTATTGATTAAGATGGAGATGGGGTAGGCAATATAATTGGCAGCAAATTTTTAGAATTGAGGAGGTAGGTTATCAGCTGATGAAGAGCATGTTTTAAGTTTGCTAAAATTAATGCTGACATCAAATATCTGGCAATGTTAAAAAATATATATATTAATATGTTACATGGTATTTAATTTGAATGGTGAAGAAGTCTAGTTAATTACACAGGAGGTAAAGAGATAAAACATTAACTGGTCAATGATGAGAGACAGGGGCAGGAGTACGGTTCATATAAGATAGAATGAGCCAGGAGAAGCTGGGGTAGTAGGATTTGATGATGAAATTCCAGACACTGCAGGTTTTTCAAGGCCAGGCAGTGGTGAGAGTGGTTGGGTGGTTAGAGGTGAATCTTGCTATTTTGTTATAGGTGAGGTCCAATTTAGACAGAAGATTGGCTTGGATGTTTGTGAAAATGGGGGTGGCATAGACTAGGGTGGGGAGTAGGAATGCCTACGCAAGAGAGAGCCTAGAAGGATTTGTGAGAAATTTTTTATGCCTGTATAGCAGGCCTAAATTTTGATGTGTCTTTTTAATGCACTGCTGAATATGGAGGTTGAACTTTAGTTGGTTATCAATAACAACTCCTAGTAATTTAGTGTGAGGTTCAACAGTGATGATAGTTTTGTTAAGGGAGGAGACAGTAAAGGTAGCTTTGTGATGCTGGAGAGATTTATGGAGAAATCGAAGGTTTCGTTTTCTTTGGGTTAAGTAGCAATTGGTTGGAAGTTAGCTATTTTTCGACAGAGTGCAGAAACTTTTGAGTGAGGGTGTGAAGGTGGGTGATACTGTTGGAGGAGGAGATGATTGTGGAACCATCAGCGTATGGTATGACAGAAGAGAGTGGACAGGAAGAGTATAAGTCATTAGTAAAAAATAATGAATAATAGTTGTCTAAGGTTGGAGCCTTGGGGTACCCCAGTTTGTACTGGTAAGAAGGGAGAGAAGTTAGATTGCCATTTAACTGTTTATCTGTTGGAGAGATAGCTGTAGAATCAAGAAAGTGCACAGCTGGAGAGATTAAGGGTAGCAGGTTTGGATAGAAGGAATTTGTGGGAAACAGTTTTGAAGGCTTTGGAGAAGTCTAGAAACAAACAGGAGATTAACTTGTCACGAGAATTTGTGATAGAATTAGTGAAAGATATCAGAGCAGTAGTTGTACAGTGATTTGGGTGGAAACATGCTGTGTGGGGGTAAGGAGATTTTCTAGCAGGAGGTAATCAAGGAGCTGCTTATGAATGCAATTTTCAAGAATTTTTGACAGGGGAGAAAGAATGGCAATACACCTGAAACTTGAGGGGTCAGTTGAGTTGCCCCCATTATGCAAAGGTATGACATAGGATTTCTTCCAGAGCTCAGGAACAATGTTTTCCTTGAGTGACCTATTGATTAAGATGGAGATGGGGTAGGCAATATAATTGGCAGCAAATTTTTAGAATTGAGGAGGTAGGCTATCAGCTGATGAAGAGCATGTTTTAAGTTTGCTAAAATTAATGCTGACATCAAATATCTGGCAATGTTAAAAAATATATATATTAATATGTTACATGGTATTTAATTTGAATGGTGAAGAAGTCTAGTTAATTACACAGGAGGTAAAGAGATAAAACATTAACTGGTCAATGATAAAATGTTTTCCATGTGGGAGGCAAAATCATATTTAATTGGCCAATCTGCAAACTTATGCTAAGGTGTACAACATAAGATCACTAGCAGAAAGACATAATGCAGATATTAGTTTGTGCATAAGAATTAGGGCTAGATTATTTCATACTCTTGAAGGAAAACCACAAAGGGAAAAAGAAGAAACAAGTCTGCTATCTTGCAACAGCTGCAAGGCTAACAAAGTGTCTGTTGTAATATAGCAAAAATGAATCCTTGGAGTAATAACATTTGAATAGTGACTTCTTCACTATTCAAGTTAAACACCATGTAGCATAGTAATATATTGCTTATTCAGAATGTAACATTTGTTAAGACTTATTGCAAATACTACATATAAACAAGGTTTTAAAAATGTGCAGTTTGCTTCTAGTTCTCCTGATGTAACATTATGAGTAACGTTGTATTAAAGTTAAATGTTATATTTCTGTAATAGAATGTAATGTGTAAACAGACCTGCAAATTTGTCAAAATATCTGTACTGTTATGTGTAGCTTTTCTCCTCCTTTTCTGCTGAAAATGGATTTCTGACCGGGTTGGACTTTCCCAGTCAATAAATAAATACATAAATACATAAATAAATAATGATAAAATAAATTCCACCATTTGGTTACTTATTTTTTAGTATTAATGTAATTTCTTTATGAATGTATTTTGCTACTTTGGCTTTGCACAAGTTTAGTAAACATGTAGAAATGTCTAGGTTGATAATCATTTCATCTTAGTGCATTGATTTTATTTAAACCAATGACCTAGAGGGACCTTTACATGTTTGACAATTATTCACTCTTCTACAGATACAGGTTCATTACATTTTACTGAATTTGTTCTATTAATGATTGTCCTTTAAGGACCTATACATTTAGTTAACATTCATAAAATTGTACTGGTTGAGAAAATTAAATTTTACTGCGTTATATAAGAACATCACTGTTTGGAGTCAACACTGTCTAGTGATGAACATATCTAGAGTATACATATATAGATCCTGAGAAGAACAAAGCAATTGAATGAGTGTTGGGGTCCCAAGTTGGTGGTGGCTGACCCAGTGCGTAACTCTGCACAAAGAACCTTGCAGAATGCAGTAAAACGTGTGATAAAGCAAACAAACAAGCCACGTAGAACCAGATGTTTCATATGCCCCCGATGTCAATCATTCATGTTTGCTCATCCCTGACAAACATTGATTACTATAATATCATCATAGCAAATGGAATCTTAAAAACATGGAATCTTTAGTGATTTTAATTTTCCTAATTTTATTGGAGCTGCAGAACACACAGCTCACCAACTTTACATGAATGTTTTATGACTTAATGACATTGAGAGACATGGCCAAGATGATTGACTTTCCTATGCAAAATTATAATACCTTGGATTTATTGCTTAGTAACATTTGTCGCAAAATTCATATTATTAAATCTCTTCTCCCTGTTAGGAGCCTCTGATCATTTGGCTTTAGAATTTACTGTAGATTCATATACTAATACTTCAAAATGATTACAACACATTATGTTCAAGAATTAGCAATTAATTAGTTTTTGCAGACATTAATGACCTATTATGGAACACTGAAGCTTCATCTGTACGATTAGCAGCCTGGCAGTTGTTTGGCAGGAAATGCTTACAGCTATGAAATAAGTACTAACAGGTTAGATTAACTGGATTTCACCACCATGGTGGACTAGGGACCTAAGTTACTAAAAGCTCCTAAAAGAAAACATTTAATGAATTTTATAAATTAAAAGATCATTGGCAACAAAAATTAAAAAGAGCATTTAATGTAATTAAGCAATTTTGTCTGCTCACCAGTCACTAGCACTTAATGATATTAAATACCCTTTATATTTTCCATGGTTGGTGATTATTTTGTTTATTTGATGGCTTTTTTTAAGACTATTGAGCAAACAAAAGTGCTTAATGATATTAAAGTCATTTTTTACTTTCTGTGATTGGTGATTGTTTTGATAATTTGTTGGCTTATTTATCACTGGAGCTGTTGGAGTGTGCTTTATCTAGTTAACAAATTTTGTAGATTATAGAAAAATGAAATTAAGACATCCAAAACTGCTTACAAACAGTCATTGACCAAGACTGCTGACCTTAAAAATGTTATATTTGTGTAAGCATTCTCAAAAAGACTACCAATAGACTTGGCCCTATTCTTAATCAGGGTACAGTTCTTTGCAATGCTTCTGAAATAACTGAAGTTTTAAATGACTACGTTACCAGTTTGGTTTCATCAAATACTGTAGTTATGGCTGAAAACCCAATTCCAGATAAAGGTCATACTTGATATCCACTAGTCACACAGAATACTATGAAGTGTACTTTAAACATGGCTGAAAAGAGCAGTGATGCTGGTCCTGACTCTCTACCACTTTGTTTCAATCATAACCTTTCTGGTCAATGGCTGCACCATTTCAAACCATTACTTAATATGTTATTAGTGACCAGTACAGTTCCAGATTAATTGAGATTCACAAATGTTGTCCTGATACATAACAGAGGATCTTTTGACAATGCTACTATCATCCAATAAGAATGACATCCCTTATGGGCAAGTGTTTTGACAGGTGTTTATTATCATTTCTAAACGTCCGTGAGAATGGACTCTCACTCGATCTTAAATAACATGCTTTAACATGAAGCAATCTACTTTTCCCAATTTGACTGGATCTTATGAAACTGTTAGTGAAGCCTAAAGTAATGGTCTTGGTGTTGGGGTTGTGAACTTAGATCTATTAAAGGATTTTGATAGCATCTGTCAAGCAATGATAATTAATTCACTGGTAAAGTGTAAGATAAATCATGATATTATTGAATGGTTTAGATGTCAGTTTAGACATAGATGTGAATGTGTTAATGTTCAGGGCCACTTTTCATACTGGTTAAAGATGCTACTGGTATCCACAGGTGCCTGCTTTAGGCTCTACACTGTTCAACTTTGCATTTTAATTTTTGCCTATAAATAACACTTTTTGGCTGTCTAAATATGCTGATGACATTAACACTAAAGCACTTTTAACATCATTATCAGATTACTTAGCTTTCATTCCATATGCGTCTAAACTGTTTGAATGGTTAAATAAAATGGGTCTTTTATCAATATGTTTAAGAGTGATGTTATAATATATTTTGATCATTTCAGACCCAAACAACCTTTTATTTTTGGAAATTATGTTATACAGAAAGTGTCTGTTTGCAGTCACCTTGGTGTATGTATAAGTTCTAACTTAACATTTATAAAAAAATGCATGTACTCTTAAGGCAAAAGCCATGCATGTCATGGGCCGCCTTCTCAGAAATGTTTCAACTAGATGTGTTCCAGGCCTATTGAAATTATTTACAGTCTATATTAGACCTATAATTCAATACAAGTCATTGGTCTGTACATATTCAATTGGTGACCTCTCCATAACAGAAAGTGTTCAAAGAGAATTTACTAAAATAATTATGGAATATAAGACAATCACATATCAGAAACATTTAGCTAAACATAACTTATTTTCTATCAGTTATTGCTAGTTACATGGCAGGTGGTGCCTGGCATGTCGTGCACTTCATGATGAAGAAACATGGCTTTTGTTCAGTACTGAGTTGCTGCAATCAGGGCAAATTTCTCATGGGGCAAATTATAACTTTCAAACAACAAAATGCAGAGCCATTTTAAGATCTAGGTTTCTCATCCAAGTATTGCGAGATCATGGAACAGACTGTCATTACAAGTAAGGAAATGTAACTCACTAGAATCATTCAGGAAGTCTTTAAATGTCTGAGTTGATTTGAATGTCTAATCTAAGACCTTGGGGCCTGCATTATGAAGGCCCTTGATCTTTACACATCTTACCAGATACTATGAAATTATCACATGGAAGTTTATGAGTCAAAAGAAAGGTCAAGAGTATGATAGCATTAAAAACATTTCTTTTGCATGGATGCCTAAATTGTTATACTAAACATTTATGTCTTTACTATGGAATTCTAGAATATATACATATACATGATTCTTATGTACACATTAAAGAATGATCTAAAAATGCAAATGGTTAAAACAAGCTCCACTATTAGTAGATAAAGCTAAGCACATGATAAAAGTGCCAGCTGCATGCTGCAAAATATTAATTTAGTCATCAACTCCACTGTCACCAAATGATTTCTCAGTGAAAAAAAAATCTATATTTCCAAACTTCAAACATTCTGTTCACTAGAAATGAAATATAGTTGAAGTGGTCTCTGGGCAAAGAATACAAAAACTGGTAAAAGATGAAGTGTAGACATTGTCTTGGTGCAAAGAAAAACAAAGTGGCACAGAATTCAGATGATTCTGGCAGTACACAGGATTAAGCCACTTTCTGTGATACATGATTTGATTCCATCAGACTTCATTCATCTTTTGTGTGACCTTCTGCACTTAATCAGACAATGTTCTGGGGCAATTGAAAATTTGAGCTAGGCTCCTTGATGGTCTCCTGTACTGCATGCCTATTACCTGTTAAATCATAAGTGTCATATTCAACTTGGACTGTAGCCAAGGCAACACCATCAGTATAAGAGAAACAGAGATCTTCACACTCTAACCTTCATTTTTAACATGTGACATGGCAATATTTATCATGTAAATATTTATTTTCTGTTCTTAGGAAATGTACACTTGAAAATGACAAGTGGTTATCACATGCCTTCCTGCCTACACGGGTCTATATTACCAAATCGAAAAGTCATGTAATCGAATGGCATTAACATCAAAAATGCTGTTTATTGAAGTCACTCTTCTGGGGGGGCTGTGCCCCCAAACCTCACCGCTAATTATATATACCAACTTCGAGATCACACTACAGTGAGGAAAGGGCAAATTTTCCGATCTTCACTGTACTGTGATCTCACTGTAAATACCTCAATGAACAGGAGTTCGACGTGAATTGCCGTTCAATTACATGACTTTTCGATTTGGCGATATAGACCCACCTAAACTGTTGTATTAGTTAGTTTAACTGTCACCTTTATCTTTTACTAACTAGTTGTACAATTTAGCTTGTTCTATGTTTCTTTTTAATTCAAGTTAGTCATGGACAACAGGGACATATGTACAAATGTGAGGAAACAAAACTAGATTCTTTTTTCACCTCTGCTACTGTATGGGTGTCAGTTAGCCAGATAATGCACACTCCTCAACATTTCAGCTAAGGGCAATTTGGTCTTAACAGATCTAGAGACTTACAGAGCAAACAGTTCATCTTCTCTTCTCTCACAAATCACTATAAATGATGTATATACTGAGATCCATTTCAAAATGATCAATATTCAGTACTTTTCCATTACTCATAGTACGGGATGTTCCTGACATTTTAGCCTGGAGTTTGCATCCCATTCTTAGGACTCAGCTGCATCAATCTGGAAAACTGAAGAACAAGTATACAAAACTATTCTTTTACCGAAACAGTCTGTGCATTGTTTGAAATTAGTGTTTTGTAAAATGCACTGGTTTCTTGGTTCTCCAACATTCATTTTCCAATACAGGCCAAGCATCTAATTTAAGGTTTGAAGCTTGAGCTAACCACTGACTAGGAAGATGGTGAAGATTTTGACCGGACAGCAAGTGTACCCTTGTTCTTCCATCCTTCAGCTTCAGCTCTACTCCAGTCACTTTTTCTTTCTATCACACTGTTACAAATAGTGACAGACAACAGAGTATCGTCTTCTTTGCCTCGGCAAGTCAAAGAGGAGATATGAAACCTTCCCTAATGTTTCTGGACAGAATTTTAACTCTGGAGATATGCTCCAAAACACTTTTCTTATACTGTCAAGTTTTCATTCTGTTCAACAGTTTTAACAATGCATTTCTCCCTAACGGCATTTAGAAAATGACATTTGTTTAAATGATGGTTCCACATAGCTTTATATAAATAGTTTTCTTGTTGCACTGATTTATGCTGCTGTCTTCTGTTTGCATATTTTGCATGTCTAACAGTCAGGTATTAAATCATTTCTATTAGTCTTTTAGTAAAACAACATTTTTGTGTTTTCTAGAAAGGTTGCTGCTTTACAATGCTCATGGGAGCTTCTGCATCTCAAGTTTCACATCCATCAGTATAACACAAAAATTAAAACTATGCGTGGTTCCTGAACTTATTTGTGTGATAACGATATTGATTTCTTTAAATTTAATTTGAATGTTCTCTGAGTCTGTATTTATTTATTTGCATTTTTTTTATTTAGACTTTCTTAACTGGGTTGGTTGGCTGAGCCAATGTCCTTTTTCAGACATAACCCAGGTACAGAGCACCTAACCAGCATGCATATAATTAAAACATTTAGAACAGATTAAAGTGTCTTACCTTGAGATAATTTCAAATGACACATATATGCATACATGCATTCAATAGATAGTATCAGACTGAGTATATATATATATGTGTGTGTGTGTGTGTGTGTATGTACATACACACACACACACACACACAAATATAAATATATATATATATATATATATATATATATATAGATATATATATATATATATATATATATATATATATATATATATATATATATATATATACACACAAAAGGATGCTTGAAGCTTCTCTGTCAGCCAATTTTTACCTGTTTGCCTGTCATACACCCAACCCCACAGAGTTTGCATTTTAGCTTTCCGGAAAAGGAAACCCTCCTGGTGTGGGAGTGCCAAGAGTCTATCTGTATGGGACTTGCAGATAGGGTTGGCAGATGTGGTTTGATGGTCATCAAGTACAGAAAAAAAAAAAAAAAAAAACATAACATGCAATGTGAGCTGCCAATTCCCTGCATTTCAAACTATGCAACCGTTTACATATCAGTACTGACACAAACTTCTGTCAGTTTTTGCTCATATATCGTCTCTGCACTTTGAATTTGCTGAACATATGTTTGTAACCAGCAGCTACAGTATCAAGAAAATTAAATTATTCTGACAATCAGTGGAGTCAATCACACGCGCACACACACACACACACACACACACACACACACACACACACACACACACACACACACACACACTACAATTAACATAAACGGTGGCAGAAAGCACTGACTGTATATACATTTCCAGTTCCTCTTCATTACCATACAAAATAGTTAATTGGGTAATTGATTTTACAAATTGTACCAGCTGTTCTTTAGACAGCAAGGCACTCCAAATATGCTCACAGCTGACAGCAATTAATTAATCATTTAATTAACATCCTTCCACGTCCCACATCTTAAAATCACTGCAGGGCCATGCAAACCTCATTTACTTTGTACAGATAGTTTTCAGAATTGTATGACAAATGTAATTGATATTGACAGTGTAATACATGTAAAACACATGATGATGAGCACTAACTGAGTTTTAGAAATGAGAATAACTCAATTAAGACTAGCTATTAAACCAACAAAGTACCCACCAATAGCAAGATATATTAGATTCTAATAAATACTTGCCAAGGATGGTAATTAAAACTACTATCTCAGTAAGGTTTCATTAATACTTTCTACATTTAAGGCAAAGATATAACATTACAAGAAAGATGACATTTATAACAAATTTAATTTTATGACTGAACTTGCATTTATTTTGGCAAAACGTACAGTTGTATACACTTACCATAAATGTAGATGTTCAAGTGTATTCATTGTTGCAGTCATCAGCTGTAGGCTATCCCTGCTGTGGTACCCTTGGCCGGCCTGAATACCAGAGTCAATTTTTTTTGCGTCGGCTGCAGTCACCTGTAGTCTGACGTCAGGTCATCAGTACTATAAAGCAAGGCAGCCGACATCATTACATCAGTTTTTCTTGTCCTAACCCATCAGAAGCAGAAGGAAATAAGGAAAAGTGGTCCAGGTGGCTAATAGCCAACGTGGGAAGCTTATGTCCCCCTAGGGGAAGATGCTATATGGGGGATGGAGGGAAACCAGGATTGCAACAATGAATACACTTGAACATCTACATTTATGGTAAGTGTACACAACTGTACTATGTTCTTCATGTTTCACTGTTGCAGTCATCACCTGTGGGAGGATTCCCCAAAGCTGCAGAGAGGGGTGGAAGGATAGGTTAAAGTCCTAGGCATGGGTCAGCAGGCCCTGCAGAACTGGAGAGGCAAACCCTGCCCTAGACTTAGAAAAAATAGGTAGGTGGTAATGATTTGTAAAGGTATGGACAGAGGTCCAGGTGGCAGCTTCCAAGATGTCTCTGGTGGGGACTCCTCTGAGGAAGGCTGTGGAAGTGGAGGCTGCCCTAGTGGAATGGGTACGGATAGACTTAGGGGAGAGTTCCCATGTAGTCTGTAGCAGAAATGGATACAGTGTGATATCCATTTGGAAATGGTTTGTTTAGAAATGGGCTTCCCCTCTGCCCCAGGGGCAAAGCTGACAAGTAGTTGGTCTGTTTTTCCTGAATGATTTAGTATGGTCCAGATAGTATCTGAGTTGTCTGTGCAAGTCTAGTGAGTGTAGAATTCTTTCCTCCTTGTTTTGAGGGTTGAGAAAGAAGGTGGGTAGGTTTATGGCCTGGTTGAGGGTCACATAGGATACCACCTTGGGCATAAAGGAGGGGTTAGTCTTCAGGGAGACCCTGTCTGCATGGAAAATGATGAAGGGGTCAACAACAATGACAGCCTGAAGCTCTGATACCCTTCGGCTGAGGTGATAGCTAGTAGGAAGGCAGTCTTCCAGGAGAGGTAAGAGGTATTTCAATTCTGTAGAAGCAGCAGGTTTGAAAGGAGGTAAGGTTAGTTTTTCTAGAACATAATTCCCAGGATGGCGTGGGAGGCCTTTTGGGAGGTCTGATATTAGAAGCCTGTTTGAGAAATTGCTTAATCAAAGGATGAGAGAAGAGGGTGGGTCTGAATCATAATGGGCAGAAATGGCTGAGGCATGGATTTAATAGATGAGAAAGAGAGGCCACTATTGAGCAACTTGGCTAGGTAATCCAAGATAAGAGGGACGGAAGGGATGGGAGGTACTGTTCCTTTTGGACTGGCTCCAGGAGCAGATTTTTCTCCATTTCCCTGCGTATGATTTTCTGGTGCTGGGCCTTCTGGCCTCTGTGATGATGTCTAGGACCTGTTTGCTTAACAGGGACTCCTTGTTAGCTTTTAAGGTATAAGCCATGCTGAAAGATTGAGAGTCTGTAAGTCTGGGTGCAATATCTTCCTCCTCACCTGGGTCAAGAGGTCTGAGATTAGGGGAAGCTGCTTGGGGCCTGTAAGGTCAGGCTATGCAGTAAAGGATACCAGTGCTGTCTGGGCCACTCTGGAGCAATGAGGATGGCCTTTGTTCTTTCCTCCCTTATTTTGATCAGAACCCTGGGAATAAGAGGCAAAGGAGGGAACGCATACACAAAGAGGGAGTTCCATGGGAAGGTCAAGGCATCCACCTTCCATGCTAGGAGGTGATACTCCTTGGTACAGAACTTTTGCAGCTGGTGGTGCAGGTGTGAGGCAAAGAGATCCACTTCCAGAGTACCCCACTCCTGAGTAATTTGCAGAAAGGTTTCCCTGTGGAGCTGCCATTCGTGGGGGTCCAGTAAGTTTCTGCTTGGGTGGTCTGCCAGGGTGTTGTTGACCCTGGGTAGGTATTGGGCAATTAGGTATAGACCCATGGAGGTGGCTGTAAGCCAGAGGCTCATAGCTAACCTGCACAGAGGGTAGGATTGGGTCCCTCCATGTTTGTTGATATACCACATTACTGTGGTGTTGTCTGTTTTTATAAGGAGAACTTCTGGCCTGAGATTGGATTTGAAAGATGTCAGAGCCTTTTGTGCTGACATCATTTCTTTCTGATTGATGTGCAAGTGAAGTTGCTGGGCATCCCAAAGACCTTGGGTGCACCTGCCTGCTAGGTGAGTGCCCTAAGCAATGTGTGAGGTGTCGATGGTGATGGTCTGGCCAGTAGGGTGGAGGATGAAGGGAATACCCTTGTTCCTGGCACAGGCCTCTGCCCACCAGAGAAATTCAGCCCTTATACATGGGATCAGAGGTAGAGAGGTCTCTAGGGACTGAGAGTGCTGGCACCAAAGGTTCTTTAGATACCACTGAAGTTTTCTCATGTGAAATCTGGAAAGGCCATTTTGGGATGCTGTGTCTAGCACAGCTCCCAAGAAAATGATATTCCTGGTGGGGTTTTGCTTTGATTTATTCTCATTGATGGTGAACCCTAGGGAAGTTAAGAGTGATTTGACAAAGAGAAGGTCCTGGAGCAGATTTTCTTTGCACTCTGCCTGAATGAGGCAGTCGTCCAGGTAAGGGTAAATCTATATACTTCTCTGTCTGCAGATTGCTATGGCCAGGGCCAAGCATTTGGTGAATACTCTGGGTGCAGTAGATAAGCCAAAGGGCAACGCAGAGAACTGAAAGTATTGTGAGCCTGCTCTCTGAAGCACAGACATTTCCTGCATGTTTCCCTGATGGGGGGTGTGCAGGTAGGCATCTTTTAGGTCTAGGGTCACTAGCAATGCATTTTTTGTTAGCACAGGCAGAAGCTGCTGCAAATTAGCATTTTGAATCTGGGGACCACCAGGGAGGTGTTCAGAATGGATAAATCCATGATGGGGTGCCAAGTGCCCTCTTTTCTGGGAACAAGGAATAGTCTGGAATAAAAGCCTTTGCCTGTTTGATCTGAGGGGACAGGTTCTAATGCCCCTTGGGATATTAGAGATTGGATCTGTTTCAATGCCTATGCCCAATGATTTGGAGGTAAGCCTGGGTACCCTCTTGGATTTTGGAGTTTGCTGAAAGAGAATTTGTATCTCTGAAAAATTATCAAGACCTATTGGTCCTTTGTTACAGAAAGCCAATTGTCATTTTGTCTAGATTAGGTAGTGCGAAAGGCCTCCTCGAAAGCCGGTGCCTGCGTCGCGGCTCCAGATCCAACCAAGGCAGAGACAGCCAATGACTTGCAAGATGAAGAAGATTTCTGTGGCATACCGGACTCCAAAAGGGTCTCAGTGGAGGCCTGCGTAGATATCAAATTGGGCATCAGGGGTTGCGAAAGCTCCTCACTGAATTCCTGAGAACTGATGACCTGCTTAGCGGTAGCATCGTCGGAAGGCTTAGCCTTGTGTGGTCTGTCTATCTTTATCTCTATGTTTTTTCAGAATGTCCACAGATTGTTGGCTGATGGATGTCATATCGGAATGCAAAAATGGAACACGAAAATAACTGTCTACAAAAAGAGCTCTAAGGTGAATGGTTCTTGCATTAAAGAGGGCACAGAACCGGCAACGGGGAACTTCATGGTCTGGGCCTAAACAAGTGACACAGTATGAATGGAAGTCTCGGTGTGGGATCTGCTTTCCACAATTGTTAACTTTTTCGGACATCAGTTAGTGCAAGAAAAAAGGATCCCAATGTCATACTTAGCTTTAGACGTTTTCAGCTGAAATTCCACTTCTGGTAGCAACTGACCGGCACTCATGCAAACTGCTTCTGCTACGGGCTCCGCGGCAAGAAAGACTGATGTAATGATGTTGGCTGCCTTGCTTTATAGCACTGATGACCTGACATTAGACTACAGGCGACTGCAGCTGACACAAAAAACAATGACTCTGGTATTCGGGCCGGCCAAGGGCTACCACAGCAGGGATAACGTACAGGTGATGACTGCAACAGTGAAACATGAAGAACATTAGTAGTGTAGTAACATGCATCAGTGTTTCTGTAATCCGAGGTAGACTGCTAAGCGATTGAGTTTATCAGTCTAGTCATCAGCTAAGATGATCATAAAAGGGTTCTGGACACTCAGGGCAGGTACTTCATGAAGTTCAAAGAAAATGTCCAGCCATAATTTATGACAGAAATTGAATTATAAACTGCATTCTGCATGATGTATGATGTTTATGAAGTAAACCTGTAATCATGTCATGTATCCTGGATGTTAATTCCCTCAGACCCCACAGTATCTCCAGTTCTCTGTCAGATACTCTTATGTTAATTATATATTCATGTATTTTACTGTTTTGACAAACCATAATATATTAAAAACACATTGCCTGCTTTCAGAGGTGACATACAAGCAATAATGCTGAACAGGGTAAGTGTCATTGTGTATATAAATAAGGCCTGCATAGGGGTGTACTGAGGCTCAACACCCCAGGCTGATGGCCTCTATATCCCTGGAAGGGCTTTATTAACACAATAACACACACCATAGAGGGCATTATTGTGCTTAGAAAATTAGCTGTCTGTTAAGTTATTTTGTATTTGTCTGATTTTGCTTTTGTTAATTACTATATATATATATATATATATATATATATATATATATATATATATATATCTATTTAATATTTTTGATGTAAAACAGTTCCTCCTCTTACTGTTTTAAACCTGCTGTAGTACTCACTGGCAATTCATTGGGGCAATGAAGTCACTGAATAATAAATTACATTTCAGTTTCAGACTTTATCATAGCTCTCATCAGGGACAAATCTAAACAGATTCAGGGTCAAATCCAGAAGTAAGCAGAGACACCTAAAATATTAATTCCCTTAAATGGAGACATTGACAGAATAATAGAATGTGAATTAACATACATTTTCTGAAGTAAAAGAAGTCTATAATATAGCAATAACCCACGCCTGGGTGTGGGTAATGCGGGATTTACCCATGGTTGGTGTGGTTTGGTCGAGCCCTCGACCAAACAAAGACAACCGTGGGTAAAACCCGCATTACCCACACCCAGAAGTGGGTTATTGCTATTATACTATGACATTATTTAAGAAAAGAAATAATTACTTTTCTTAAATAATGGCATTGTATAATGCCTCTTTGCTGCCTTTCCGCAGCTGGCTGGTATCCGCGGCAGTTCTGATGTACTGCGCATGCCTACGCAGTACATCAGAGCTGTGGCCAAAAGCAACGGAGAAAGCAAGATCTCCATTGCTTTTTACTGTTTCGCTATGTTAAATAGAGATGTCCATAGCGAAACAGTAAAAAGCAACGGAGATCTTGCTTTCTCCGTTGCTTTTTTTTTTTAAACCTGTCTCGCTATGTTAAATGAGTTTAACATAGCGAGACAGTTTAATAACAGCGGAGATCTCCGTTGCTTATTTTAAAAGTTACTCATATGTTAAACCCATTTAACATAGCGAGACAGGTTTAAAAAAAAAGCAACGGAGAAAGCAAGATCTCCGTTGCTTTTTACACACTGTGTCGCTATGTTAAAGGAGTTTAACATAGTGAGACAGCTTTAAAAAAAGCAACGGAGATCTCCATTGCTTTTTTTAAACCTGTGTCGCTATGTTAAACTCTTTTAACATAGCGAGACAGTGTTTTAAAAGAGACTTATACTAATGGAAAAAGTCTGGGCGACCGGACCTTTTTCCATTAGTATAAGTCGATTTACAACGTGCACGCTGGCCAATCAGCGTGCACGTTTTGGAATATTAATGGGGGGTCATGGTATAATTCTATTTATTGTCATGGTTTATTATATGTAATTCACAACCTTTTCTCCAAAAGTCACCGGTTTTAGGAGGGAGAGCTACAATTTGAGTCAAAATCAGGGGTGTTTCTGTGGTGACAGATCTGTACTTCATATCCTAAAGAAATTGTATGCTAACATAAATCCTGTCATAGCAACTTTCTAATTTTATAAGAGCAATATTTAAAATCTATCCATATTTTTGAGTCATTGTCACCCCATTATTTTAGGCTTTATCTGGATTTCTTGAGTTACCGCTTAATTTTAAATGAGTTGTATCCACTGCTTGATTTCCCTCTCTCTCACTCTCTCACACACACACACACACACACACACACACACACACACACACACACACACACACACACACACACACACACACACACACACACACGCATGCGCACACTTCTGCTTTCATGCACACAAGCATGCATACATTAACACACAGAGAAACAGAGAAACATAGACTGATACACACACACACACACACACACACACACACACACACACACACACACACACACACACACACACACACACACACACACACACACACAAGCAATAATGCCCAACAGGGTATGTGTCATTGTGTATATAAATAAGGCCCACCCAGGGGTGTTCTGAGGCTAGACACCACAGGCAGAGGGTCTCTATATCCCTGGATATGTTTCTATTTTGTAATTATCCTTTTGTTTTAATTTTATACTTGCTAAACAGCAAAATCACTGCTTAGTACATGTAAAATAATGGCTCGATCAATCTCACTCTCACTTGCATGCATGCATACACACACACACAGATATAAACATACACACACTTTACTTTCTGTCCTTTTTTTTAAATGTCTTGTTTGTTTTCATTTTATACCTGTAAACAACAAAAGCACTACTTAGAGAGTGTAAAATAATAGCAGTCATTATCTCTCTCACAGTCCAAGCTCCATGACAGCTTAATATTTTCAGTGGTCATTACATGTACATTAACACCCTGCTAAAGAATGTTTGTTCTCCAATCAGAGTGGTGATTACAGATCACCCATTCTCTAAGGGACATTTAATCTAGTTATGCAACTTGCGATTGGTCAGTATAGCATACATGATGAACTGTGGGAATGGAGCACTAATCTGCAGAATATAGCTCATTCATATGTCAAAACTACTAAGATATATTTCCACTTTCTCTGAACAAAACTGTGAAGTAACAGCCCATTCTTGTTTTCCTTTTACAATGGTTTATGTTAAATATCTTACACTGCAACTATGCATCACTTGGGAGTTAGGATAAAAATAATGTTCAACAAAGTAAGCTCTACTCACGTTAGGATGACAATAATGTTCAAACAGTGGCTTGGGATAAGCTAATTGAGCCAAACTACATTTAAATGGATTTTAAAGGACTCAACTCAGAACTGCAGAAGGTGTTTAATTCACACATCAGTAACTTATTTTTATCAGCTTTGTTTTTAATCTCAAGTTCCCGGTACACAGGCTGTCTGGCCTGTTCTGTACCAAATCTGTCAGAGCCCTAATTTTAATCAATTTATTATGTACTTCCTGCAATGATTGTCATCCATCTTGATGCATGGTGCTGTGAAATGCAATGAGACGTAATTCAGAGCTAAAGGCTGTTGGGAGCATTTCTTTGGTTATCTTATTCAGTCCTGTCTTGCATCACTCTGCATGAAGTGACACATGCATATCTACTCATTGCATATGTAGCTAGGGATAATGCACTGCAAAATCCATGGCATTTCTGACTTCCATAAATTGTCAACACTGCAGTGCCTTTGGCCTATGACTTTATTGGAGGGCTGGTCATAGGTGCTCCGGCTCACTCACTGTAGACACTCTTTTGATACTGATACTGACCTCAGGTTTTGACCCTGGGTCAATGGTTGCATGTTCTAGGTCCATTCCCTTTTTTCATTGGCCTTGTCCATTACTCCAGACAAATCCACATGAAGAAAAGCCAAAATCATGGCTAGAGATTATAACCAAAAGAGTGACCTATGTGAAAAAAATGCCAACTAATATGTTTCAAGGACTGAAATGACACAGTATGAAACAAGTCGAGGTTACTGATAAAACAGCAGAAAAGAGGTTTGAAGAAAGTAAATCCATTCAACTATGGAAGGCCTACAGGAATGAAAACATCCCATCATGTCCTTTCAAATGAATATCAACTATCTGTTCTTGCATTAATTCAAGCTAGCCTTTATATTCTTATCTCAAAGTCTTCAAGGACTGCAGTTCACCTGATTTGACATTTTCATGTAATGTCATTGATGGTGAGACTTAATCATTTATGGTGGAATAGTTTTGCCTCCTGCTTTGTACCCCATATTTCAATGCAGCCAACTAACTCATACCTTACTATCTATCTATCTACACACTGTTGGAACAAATGTATTTTCTTTTTCCCTGGCTGTCTTAAAAAGAAGAGTTTTACTTCAATTGCAAACCTTAATTAAAGAAACCAGATAGATGGGGTGGCAAGGACTATCCTCTGTATTACAGGAGGGTTATGAAGAACAGTAAAAGCACTGCAGACACATTTATATACACTAACAATGATACAGCAAATATTTTTCCTGCTTTAACTGGAACTTCAAAGGGCCTCTTACTCTTCCAGCCATTAAAGGAGTGCAGAGACAGCTACAGCGATCAGCAGGTGTACTGAGAACACACTGCCTTACTTTCTAAATCTGAAGATTGCTATGTCACAAGCTCACAAACAGCATCAGTCACAAGAGCGCCATTAAATATCTGCTGGACATAAAATGAGGTTGATGAAGATTTAATCTGTCATCCAGAAAAGTCTTTGAAGAAATGATGGATACTGGGAGGTAACTATTTCTGCATGAATGAAGTATGACACAGAAAGGAGGATGGCTGTAGTTTGTGAAAAGGTACAGTAGCAGATACTGACTGAGAATGGTACACAACTTAAAGTGCCACAAGATGCAAATGACTGGTTTTGGATATGGGTGTAAGCATAGATAACCTTCCCTGAAACCCTGGGCATTGTGCATAATCCTTCAGAGCTTATGCATGCACCCCAAATGGCATGCTATGGAAATAAAAGACAACTGAGCATTGCAACCCCTGCTATACTGTGTGGAGGTATGGTGATGTATCCATGATTAAGGTAGTATTAGAGACATAATTTTTACATTAATATCAACACCTGCTAGCTGATGACTGGATTAAGGCTACTCATGCCGGAGTACTGCCAGATGCACCTTAATATGTTAACACAGCTTCAGTTTTCTTCTCCTACCTATGCTTTTCAGTCTGCTCAGTCTCAGCCTGTTCCCTTATACCTAATAAAGCTTGAATGCTCTTCTCCTGCTTATGATACTGAGTGCACTCAGTCTCAGCCTGTGCCCTTATACCTAACACAGCTTGAATGCTCTTCTCCTACTTATGATACTGAGTGTGCTCAGTCTCAGCCTGTGCCCTTATACCTAACACAGCTTGAATGCTCTTCTCCTACTTATGATACTGAGTGCGCTCAGTCTCAGCCTGTGCCCTTATACCTAACACAGCTTGAATGCTCTTCTCCTACTTATGATACTGAGTGCTCAGTCTCAGCCTGTGCCCTTATACCTAACACAGCTTGAATGCTCTTCTCCTACTTATGATACTGAGTGCGCTCAGTCTCAGCCTGTGCCCTTATACCTAACACAGCTTGAATGCTCTTCTCCTGCTTATGATACTGAGTGCGCTCAGTCTCAGCCTGTGCCCTTATACCTAACACAGCTTGAATGCTCTTCTCCTACTTATGATACTGAGTGCGCTCAGTCTCAGCCTGTGCCCTTATACCTAACACAGCTTGAATGCTCTTCTCCTACTTATGATACTGAGTGCGCTCAGTCTCAGCCTGTGCCCTTATACCTAACACAGCTTGAATGCTCTTCTCCTACTTATGATACTTAGTGCGCTCAGTCTCAGCCTGTGCCCTTATACCTAACACAGCTTGAATGCTCTTCTCCTACTTATGATACTGAGTGCGCTCAGTCTCAGCCTGTGCCCTTATACCTAACACAGCTTGAATGCTCTTCTCCTACTTATGATACTGAGTGCGCTCAGTCTCAGCCTGTGCCCTTATACCTAACACAGCTTGAATGCTCTTCTCCTGCTTATGATACTGAGTGCACTCAGTCTCAGCCTGTGCCCTTACACCTAACACAGCTTGAATGCTCTTCTCCTACCTATGGTACTCAGAGCGCTCAGTCTCATCTCTCTGTCCCTTCCCCTAACAGATCTTCAATGTTTATCTCATACGTAAATTACTCAGTGTGCTCAGTCTCATCTCTCTATCCTATACCTACAACAGCTTCAGTGTTCTTCTACCTGCGCTATTCAGTCTACTCTCATTTGCTCCTACTCCTCACATTGCTTCAGTGTTCTTGTTTTGCCTATGATACTGAGTGCGTTCAGTCACATGCACTGTCCCTACACCTAACACAGTTTCAACATTCCTCTCCTACCTATGATACTCAGTGAGCTCAGTCTTGTCCTATGTCCCTATACCTAACACCGCTTCAGTGTTCTTCTCCTATATCTGTCCTCTCTACAGCAGTGAGGAAATCATTCTGTGTTGTGCAACTTATAAACAAAGGTATGGCCTCCAGATCCAAGAAGATCATTGTTCCAGTGTATATGGCATTCATCAGACTTATCATTGAGTACAAGGCCCCCTTTGGTATGTACCTAATGAGGCACATCCAACAATTGGAATGTCCATGGTGGTTCCTCACTAAAAGAATACAGGGCATAAGTAAAATGTTCTATGCAGACCGCCTCAAGGCCCTATCCATGTATTCTGTCTCCTACAGGCTGTTGAGGAGAAATCTATGCCTGGCATACAGGGCATTGTCAGACCTCACTCTGATGGATCTCTTGCATATCAGCAAAACAAACAGCACCAGAATTACCCATTCTAAAGACATAAACCTTTCCTGTGATATAAATAAGACATGCTAGAGAGGAAGGTATTTATTACAGAAACTACTCCTTCTCTGGAACAGACCCCCAATCAATGTGAAGAAGAGGTCCTTCCTAACCCAATTCAAGTGTAACTTGGACAATTGGATGAAGAACAGGAAATTCATCCCTAGTTTGGCACCTATGTGTCTAATGGACACACCTTGTAAATGGTCCATCTCCCAGGCCCCAGCTTACACTTATCAAGGGTACCAGAACTTATCAGAGATTTGGGATGCATGGTGAGGCTTAAAAATGCCTTTGTGGTCATTAGGCTAGAACAAGCCTATGATCCTTTGAACCTATCTATGGTACTCAGTGCTTATAGTCTCATGTTATATTCTCTACACTTAATATAGCTTCAATGTCCTTCTCCTAACTAGGCTACTCAGTGCGCCGAGTTTCATCTCTCCGTACTTACACCTGACCTTACTGGCTACTCTAGAGGCCACCAGGTCTGGAGTTGTGCAGTGTGTTAGGAAATGTCAGGTATATAAAGACAGCCTCTCTGCCAAGTATAACAGAACCTCTAAAAGAAGGAAAAAGGGTATGGATTCACTAGAGTACAGACTATTCATGAACCAAACGCAGCAGTGCATGCACTTTAGTGGATATGTTACATGGCATCTGGTATTATAAAGTATCAGGTACCATCCATGTCAAGATGTTTTGGTATAACATCAGACTGCATACACCAGGGAAGTGAAACTTGACAGAAACACTTGCCTGCTTTACAGAATATGTAAGTCAAATCTGGGAAATAGTGTTTGGAAACTAAAGAGTGAGACTTAATGCTGTCAAACAGGAAGGACAGAAACAGCACATCTCTAAGAAGGCAAGTGAAAAATAGATTTCTAATTTCTGTTACTGAAAACAAGAACAGCACTAGGAAATGAGAACACCTGTTACAGGTATGTAAAACTGGTAACTAAAAGAAGAGGGAGGGGTTGTAGAGGGCACCGGGCAGAGAAGTGGCCCATGCAGTAATGTAGTAAGAAATTAAATCTGCCGTTGAACCAGTGGTTCTTTTCTGGCATGAGATGTTGGACAGTCTGGATTTTAAGTGCTGCTTATTCTGTTCATTTCCACTGTTTAGTAGTCTTCCACTACAGAGCAGACATTCCATCTCTCCACTGCGTTTTATATTCTAGTTAAGAAGCTCGGTCACTCCTTTTATAGAACAGTGTCAGATCTTCCGTTCTAACAGACATTAAGGTTATTTTTTTGATACAGTAGAATATTAGTGGACTGTGAATTCTGTCCTTAGGCAAGGTACATCTGAAAGGGTAATAGTCATCATTCATGTGATCACATCAGTTTTCAGAGAATGCTAATCATGTGGACTTGTCAAACACAGAATTATAGGAAGTTACTAGGCTATTGGCCCTGAGGCCCTTATAAGTCTAACCAAGAGTTTAGCCCATGTTTAGTCAAGTCAGCACCCAAAGGCCCTGTCCAGCATGGACACGGGTGGAATCCCAGGGGTGCATTTTCTTTTTTTCCCATCTATTATCCAGGGATAATGAGGTACTCTACTTGATGTGGAAAGGGAGTCTATTCCACAATGGGGTAGTCTCTGGGATACAAATCTGTCCTGCCAACAAGTCCTATTGATGTCACAGACCAGGTTGAGGTCACGCGTGCAGATTACTCGAGCGGAGCTTGACTTGTGGATATGCAGCAGTCCCATCAAGGCGGGGTCTGAGATTGCTTTGTATGCCAGACAGAGGTCACCTCTGAGGAGTCTGTATAAAACTGAGTAGAGGGACAAGGCTTTTAGCCTATCTGTGTAGGGTAGATGCTTGAGGCCGTGGATTCTTCTGGTGAGACACCTCTGTGGTCTCTCCAGCTGCTGCATGTGTTTTGCGAGGTACATGCCGAAGGGGGCATTGTAATCAATAATTGGCCTTATAAGGGAAGAATACAGGGATGTTATGACCTTCTTGTCCCTGGATGAGATACCCTTACTTATGAGGTGCAGCATATAGAAAGCTTTCCATACAAGGGAGCAACATGGCAGTCAAGAGTCAGGATGCTATCAACCAGGATGCCCAAATCCCTCATGACTGATTGTGTGCTTAGGACATTGTTATTAATGTGATAATAATTGGGGACATCACTCTCCCCAAAGGGGATGATGATGCATTTTTTTAGCATTCAGTTTGAGGCCATGTTTCTGGCACCAGTAATTTGTTTGGGTGAGACCCTATTGGAGGATGTCCACATCACTTGGGTAATTGATGACCACACCCAGCTTGCAGTCATCTGCAAACTTGGTCAGCCATAGCCTACTGGTTTTGGCCTGCACCTCAGAGAAGTATATTTGAATAACGGAGGCCCCATGACCAAACCCTGGGGTACACCGCTCGTTACTGGTCTACTGCTTGAAAGGTGGCTGCCCCTATTTTGATTAGGTGGGTTCTATCAGTGAGCCAGTTTGATACCCATCTGATACCATATGGCTTGATACCCAGTTGAGAGAGAGTTTGTCTACTATGCCTGAGTGGTTAACAGTGTCAAAGGTCTTGGCCAGGTCAAGGTAGGCGGTGTGCACCGTCTTCCCCTCATCCATGGCTTTGGTGACTTTTTTAAAGAAGCTGACCAGATTTAACAGACATGACTTCCCCTTGACAAAGCCAAACTGTGTAGGGTTGAGTGTTTGGAGGTTGCCAATGCTCCTGTTAAAGAGGTCCATGATAATCCATTCCATGGCCTTGTGGATCAGGCTCGTTAGGCTGATGGGTCTATAATTTCCCGGATCAGTGGATGCTGCACCTTTGTGCAAAGGGATGACAGTGGCTGTCCTCCACTCAGCTGAGACAAAGCCGGTATTCAAGCTTTTGTTGAATAGGGTGCCTAATGGTGCTGCAAGTTCATGCCTGAGTTCATGTAGGATGCAGACTGGGTTGTTATTGGGTCCCATGGAGACTGTATTTTTTGTCTTTGAGAGGGCAGGGATGACCTGTTCCCTACAGATAAGGGGTGGGGGGCAGGTACTGGGGATGTCCTGATTTACTGATGGGACAGAGGGATGAAGTTTTCACTGAATCTGTCAGCCAGTAGGTTGGCTATATCTACAGCATTTGTGTATGTGGTGTCCTTGACCACCAATTCTGAACAGATCTGGGTGCTTCCTTTGAGACTGTGGACATATGTGAAGAAGGCCTTATGATTGTCTCTAGCAGATGTGACCATTTTGGAATTGAAGTTGGCTTTAGAGGATTTCGTTAGTGCTCTTATTTGCTTGTTCAGGCTAAGGAGAGATTGCTTCCAGTTGGGCACCCGCTCATTCTTAGTTCTGGACAGCAATTTTTTTCCTTTTGTTATATAGTTTATTTATTGCCAATGTCCACCAGAAAGGTTTACTCTTCCTTGCGGAGGATTAGTTTGTCCTGTCAGGTATTCCTGATTCCATGCATCTAAATAAGTACTTGTATAATACTTTGGTGTAGAGTTGGACATTGGTGCCAGTTCCAATAGAGGGGGAGGGGGCTGTGAAGCTGTTTATACCATTCCTCAAAAGGTTGTAATCAGCTTTGGAGAAGTTTTTTTGCTTGACCCTAGCGAGAGGGGGGTCAGGGGAGATACTGACTTCGAAAGTGACAGCTTTGCAGTCAGATCTTACTAGGGAGGATGATACTCTAGAGGTGCTGCAGTGGTTACTCGTGTTGGTTAATACCAAGTCCAAGATAGTATCACCTCTTGTGGGGGGTATCGACTAGCTGCTCCAAGGCATTTGAATTGATAAAAAAAATCAAGGAATCTCTGGACATTTGTGTTCTGGCATGAGTCGTTTTTCCAGTCTATGGTTGGGTAGTTAAAGTCGCCCAGGATCAGGGTAAAGGGTTGAATCCTGATAGATTCAAAGAGATCCAGATAGGTGGAGTGGGCATCCTGAGTCAAATTTGGGGGCCTGTAGCTAGGTATGATTTGAATAGGAGTCTTGTCAATAGTTAACTGCACCTGAAGTGTCACCTTTGCATCATACTGTTGCCTTCCTTTAGCTTTGCTGCCCACAGTTTGGGGTCTGACTGTATGATAGGATGAGTAACCAGGTAAGGCTGGGGTGCTCTCCTCAGCTTTGAGCCATGTTTCTGTGACTGAACAATTGTCAGCATCTTCCAGGGTTAAGAAAGACTTCAAGAGTTTAGCAGCATGACCTTTAATTTGCGTATTGTTGAAATTTTTATGCTGGTTTTATCAACCTCAGGATTTTCCTAAAAAGGCACTATGGGGGAGGCAAGGGCCTTTTCCAGAAGCCTGAAGCCCAAGTAAGACAGATGCAGACTGTCTCTAACAAAGCATCGTGGTCTGTCAATCATATCTTCCCAGAATGTCAGGTACTGGACTGGAATGACACCATAAACTAAGCTAGTTGTTAAAGTCAATCATTTTCTGTTTGTATTGAGGCATCATTCTGGGTGACAGCAGAATGCTGCTTAAGGCTAAGGACATACCTGCCTGGGACACATATTTAGTGAGCTCAATCATGTCTCTCTTCATATAGTCCAGGGAGGTACGTCTCAAGTTGTTCACTCCAACATGGACTATGACAGAGTTGAGAGACTTGAGTGTGTGTGTGTGTGATATGGTGGATGCTGGCACCTGACAGACAACTAACCAGTTCAAAAGTATTTGGATTTTAACTAATGGTAAGCTGTGTGATTTCAGGGTAGGTTATATTAAGCAAGAGGTACTGGGGGGGAACTTGTCAGCTATGTCACTTGGGGCTGCGCATTTGATCCTGTTAGACAGAATTGTTTCATTGGATTAGCATTCACCAAAAAGTGATATCATTTCCTGTGTCATATTCAGCATGGGTGGGAGGATATTGTCATTCTGGCATACCATACTTTAGAGGAGGTACCGAATAAAGATCTTATCTACTTCCATCAGATGGATGCCCAAGAGTCCACAGCATTTATTCAATGAAGAGTTGCAGAGTATTTACATAAAGCCTAGTGAAGATTAAAAAAAATACAAAACAATCACATACAGCTAAAAGGGGAAAAGTATAAGAATTGGTAAAGACAGTAATATATAACATTTCTAGCAGCAAACAGTGTTACATGTTTATTTCATGGCAACATTACAACAAGGATTAGCACTTCTGAAATGTGTACCTAAAAAAGCTTTCATACTAACTCATCAACGGAAAAAGGCAGTTGGTGGAGGGTGAGCAAACACTGAGTATTTAAGATGCCAGTTAAATCTAGAAGTTGACGAAATTATGTGGCAGATTAGAACTGAAGCCCACATATATCCAGGTCTAAATGAATATATATCTATTAAATGTATCTTAAAACATTTGGCTTTAAACAGATGACCTAATTAGTGTTGTATGAATCTACCTATTGTTTTATTTTGTAGGGATATGTTATATGTATGAGCCACATACTCTTTTCCATCTTGAGTTTATGTTGGCAAGTTGTTCTATATAGTAATGTTTTTATTTTCTCTCGATTGCTTACTGTTAGAGTGTTAGTTTTAGGCTGCCCCTGATATGTGCTTTTATATGTGTTGGTATATAAACTTTTTTACACACGTTTTAGATTCAATTTATATTGAAAGAAATTTAACATATTATACTCATATTTAAACATATTTATTATATTAATTATTTATAGAAATAGAATTACATATTTTTAAAATATACATAATGTTTATATATATTTATTTTTTCTTTATTAATGGTTGTATATGAGTTTATATTATTTATAGATATTTATCTATTTCCCATAAAATAATTTATATATCTAGCTTCTTTGATGACTAAATGCGAAAAATGAATGTGTTTATATATTTATTTAGTGTGCAGCATTAGGTAATCCAGTGCAGCTTTAAGGACAAGTATCTTTCTTATGTTTTTTTACTAATTGCTTAATTGTGATGTTTTTCATGTTTTAAATACCTTGTTAATTGATTTCTAGTCGTCTGAAGAAGGTAGGACACTGATCCTACCGAAAGCGCTCATTAAACAGTGTTTGTTTGAAGTATATTTGGTTCTCCGACTCTGCTGACAGTGCTACCCGCCTTTGTTGTTTTAAAAGTTTGCTGTTTTTTCGAGTGAGTTTGTTAGTATTTAAGATGCCATTAAAAAGTCCCGATCAGAATATGCTACACATGCTGCTTTATTCAACAGTATTCTTTCCCAAAAACAAAATAGAACATTATCATAAACAAAAATTGTTCAATGATTGCATGGTGTATTTCCTAGCGTGTGTATTCCTAAAATCTGTAATAAAACTATTCAGGGAGCACATGTTTCTTCGTGTTCACTACAGCCAGTTTCAGCATGCATTCTCTCGGATACTTGTTTGCATTTCATTTCACTAGCGCTCCTGTTCCCTCATTGAAAAATTGCCAGTTGTTAGTCCATATAAAGAAAATATATGATCCACCAGGAACATGTTTTGAATTCAACCATTGTAGTTGACTCAACACGTAAGGATGACAAAATCTTGCATTAGTCTAGCATGCAAATTCTCTCCAGCATTTCTCATAATGTTAGCAATCCAAACATTTCAAATATTCACCAGTAGTCACACATTTTACATTTCATCAAACACTCTATCATTTTACAACTTTTTCAGCCATTCTCAGAACCATGTGTCTAACATACTTGGGTAAAGCAAGAAAGAAAGAAAGAGAGAAAGTTCAGATCCTGATGCTGTTTCTCACATATGAAGCCAAAGATTTAATCAAAATGTTTAAGAAAGCATCCAAGGATTAACCATAACTCTCATTCTCAGTCTCTTGATACAAAACATTCCTCTCAATAGGATTTATCCATATGTATACAATCAGACAAGCAAACAGCCTTGCTTCTGACTAAAATGGCCAAGGTGGATCAGGAGAACAGCAATGACTGTATATATTTAGGTAGCTAAATGCATAATTAAATAGGTTCATAGGTAAGTACTAGGCTAACTACCTCTGTGGGCCATTTTAAACCTAGCCAATTTCTCTTTTGGTTTTGAATTAACCTATCTTGTTTGGTGTTAGGCCTTACCCATCCCGTGGTTGATGATTATATATTACCCCTAATTAGAATAACATGGATCAAAACATAGATAATTTTATGGGACTCATGCATGGGATAAAGCATTTAGAAGCTGCCTCTGCCCATTAGTAGTACTGGAGGAGTCCTAGAGTAAATATTCTACTACCCACCATAGATCAAGTTGTGCTTGTATATGTACAGCAATCGGTTTTGTTTTACATGGATGGGGAGTCTGTAACAGAGCAGTTGTATCCTCTGCGTGGTATACTTGTCCCTCCCGTCCATTCTCTTGATGTTGCAGAAGAGATTTAGATCCCTAGACTAAGTATTTCTGATACCATTTGACTTGCTGATGTGCACTAAATCAATCAGTAATGGGTCAAAGGATGCCTTCCTTAAATACCAGGCACAGATCACCTCTTAGCAGGCTGTAGGATACAGAGTATAGTGAAGTGCTTTTGAATATGTCCCTGTAGGATATATTGTTTAGGGCTTGACACCCTTTTAGTAAGGTATCTCTATGGGCATTCCAGTTGTTGCATTTGTCTGAACAGACACATTCTAAAGGAGGCATTATACTCAAGACTGGCCTAATATGAGCTGAGTATGAGTTCCCAAAGATACACGAATACATTTTTGGGCATTTAATTTCAGTCCATGATTTTTGCCAAGATATTTGTTTGCGATAAACCTTCCTGACAAATGCCCAAGTCATGACTGCTCCTAGCTTGTAGTAATCTGCAAACCTAGTCAGCCAGAACCCTTTGGTATTGATTTTTACTTCACAGAAATAGATGCCAAACCAGAGAGGTCCAAGCACTGAATCCTGGGTGTTTATTCCCAATTTCTTTGGCTTTTCTAGTATGCTAAACTGGGGGGGTTGGGTGAAAAGCTTTAGCCAAGTCAAATTATGTGGTGTGTACCATTTTACCTTCATCTGTTGCACTGGTAACTTTTTTCAAAAAAGTTTACCAGGCTGAATAAGCATGACTTTCCTTGATGAATCAAAACTAAAATAGGTCCAATCTTTGGAGGTTCCCTATGTCCTTCTTGGTTAAGTCCATAATAAATCTTTCCATGGCTTTGCACATCAGTCTGGTCAGACTTATGCATCTGTAACTGCCTGGGCTTGTGGAAGGTTGTCCCTTATACAGGGGCATGACTGTAGCTCTTCTCCACTAGTGTGTGTGTGTGTGTGTGTGTGTGTGTGTGTGTGTGTGTGTGTGTGTGTGTGTGTGTGTGTGTGTACACGCCCACACATGATTCATATCTATATGTGGTGTGTGTGTGTGTGTGTGTGTGTGTGTGTGTGTGTGTGTGTGTGTGTGTGTGTGTGTGTGTGTGTGTGTGTGTGTGTATATTGAGTTTGTGTTGGGGGGTGTTTATATGTGTGTCTGTGTACATGATCATGTGTATGTGTCTGTCTGTCTGTGTATGGAGTTAAGTATATCATAATTATAACAATTCTCTTTTTGCGCCAGTAAAGCAAGCCCCAAAATGCAGGAAGTATTCACTTTCATTTTCAAAAAGGAGGTTCTAATGAAGTTTTTATGAAAGGTGTTGTTATATGAAAGCACTTACCGGAGTTTTATTTTTATTTTTTATATTTCCTGCATTTTGGGACTGGTATGGACATCCTTAATTTTGGTTTACCTGTTTATCACCTGTATAGCTAATGTGTGGTAGTTTGGGGTACTATATATATTCAACTATATGCAACTGTTTACTCCAGTTGAGGAATTGAATATCCATATTATCAGATTCAAACCAAGAAAATATATGTTTCATATTCCTGAAAGAATTAATATCCTCTTGGTCACTTAGGGTACCCTGATCATATTGACAACCACATGCATACCTCAGTTTTAGAACAATCACTACATACTTTGTAGAAAAGCTCACCCAGACTCTGCCAAAACATGCTGTGAAGGAAAGGTTAGTTTGCTTTTGCTTTCTTGTATTACTTTGTTGCTTTCTTCTGTTTTGTATACTGTGATTTGTTTTCTTTACACTGTGTTCTACTTGTATTCTGCTTTTAATTGCATATTAAAACTTGAAAAGAGACCACAGCTGTGTCTCGTGTGAGTTGCATAGAAATTTTTAAAATTTTTCCCACTCACCCACACTGTTGCTGTTGTGTTCTTAAACACAACTGTCTTTCTAGTTGCCTGCCCCTTATGTTAATTTGAATACATATCTCCTTCCGTTTCCCCTTTAACTGGCTGTTGAGAGTAAGCACAAAATTATCATTTTGTGAAATCACTCCCCTTCAACTATTTAAACTTATTGGCCATCCCATTGTATTCCATAGAACCAGAATACAAAAGTGTCCACCCCCTTTCAATCCATCTTGCTCTTTTAAAATTAGTGGCTCTCCACTTAGACAGCTAAAGATTAAGTTACCCGGTTTTCATATCTAACTGCTTAGTGCACAGTGCAGTATTTAGGATATTAACCCATTTTTTTAATTTTACATTTACATATCTATTGCAAGACCAGTAGTTATTGGAGATCCTGCATTTTCCCTGTCTGTAGTCATTTTGGAACTAGTGCTTCTGTTTTCTCCTGTTGAGACAATGAACATAGAGACATAATTTCTTGGAGACCGCTGATCACCGGATACCCTAATAACTGCTTCATGAGGGTTGGGAGGGTGGCCTAATGGTTAAGGTGTTTGCCTTACAAACACAAGGTGCAGGGTTTGAGTCTCACAAGGGATAATTGGCTAAGCTTAAAATGGCTTGCAAGGGCAGTTAGCTTAGTACTAACCTATGAAGTTATGAACCTATGGGTGACAGCTTGGAATTTGTGCACATACTCTACTCCTGGTGACAGAAGGAGCAGAGTGCATTAATTCCTGACTGTTTCTGGTTGGAAAGTGATGTTTGTGCTTGACATTCCTGATTGGTCTAGTTGCTATTTAAGGCATCTACCAGGAAAATGATACAACAAGCCTACAGATCCTTGCATCATCTGGGACAAGACTGTGAATCACCAAACAGGCTGTGGCCTTCTTCTCATCTTGAGATTGGTGCTCATGTTTTGCTTCTGGTGAGAGAAGAAGCAAGGGAGCATGGTACCCCAGCATAGTGAAGCTGTGGTGAGACCAGCACTAGTAGTAGCCAGGTAGTAGCCATTCACACGACTTCTCTCTTTTCATCATTCTTGACAAGCTAAGTCTTTGTTCTCAGTAAGTACTGCTTGATTTGTTTCTAACTTCATAATATCTGCCTAACTATTTCATCCTTACATTTTCAGGGTCTACATATTAGTTTCCTTTCAAGTGTTGGGCAGTGCCCTGTACAGACACAGACACATTGAGTGACATCTTTCTTGTAAAAGCATGACTGAAATTTCACTGATGCCCATTTGCACACAGGACAACTGGTTTGCAGTGACAAGTACTGTCCCAAGAGTTGCAAACAGGATACTCCTGACATTGCTTTATATTCTCACTCCAACTGTCTAATCAATAAAAAAGGGTCTGTTGCCATGGATATTAACTTTCCCACTATCTCTGTTACCAGCTTGGTGGATATGGGCATCCTGAAGAAATGTAGAAATTGCCGCATGTTTGCTGACTACCAGTTAATTCTCAAACAAACTGATATGGTGTGTGTCAGATATATATTTACACAATGTCACTGGAGGCAAAGCTCTCACATAAAAGTACTCCTAATATCAATAAGGTTGCCAGTAGTACACACGCTGCACCCATCACACACAATTCAAAGCAGATCTATAGACCCACATACGCTGAGACACTTAAATGTAACATTCCTAAAGCCCAAAGACCTCCTAGATGAAGTACACATAACAAATACCCTCAGCAGCCCCAAATGCACACTTTTGAAACAGCCACATCAACGCATAGAGCCACATCTCATAGAGCCTCTACCTCTAAGCTCATAAGACAAGCAACCACACAATCCAACATTCTGGTTATTGGAGACTCCATTGTGAGACACACTGATGTTCTTCTCACCAGGCTGAGTGAGGAGAAAGTAACGGTCATTTGCTTATCGAGGGCTAGGATCCACCAAATTCTGCATGCACTCAGGTCCTCGGACCACACGTACAAGTATGACTCAGTCATAGTCCATGTGAGAGTAAATAACCTGAGACATACCTCGATAGACTATATGAAGAGAGACATCATGGAGCTCTCAGAATGTGTGTTACAGGCTTAATGAACCTAGCACTGAGCAGCATTTTACCTTCTTCAAGGATGATGCCACAATATGGACAGCAGATGACTGACTTTAATAATTGGCTTAGTTTCTGGTGTCATTCAAAGGTGGTGCAATATTCGTCAGCATGGAAGGAGATGGTCAACAGACCACACTGCTTTGCCAGGGATATTCTGCACCTCTCCCCTCTAGGCTTCTGAATAATAGCTAAAACATTGTCTTCCCCACAGTGCCTATTTTCGGCAATGCCAACCTGAAAGTACTTCCAATGTAGCAAATCAAAACCAAGATAATCTAAAGCTATTACTGCTCAATGCTAGGAGTCTAAACAAAAAACTGCACTCCTTAGAAGCTCTATTTACCCTAGAGAATGCTGATGTCTGTGTGGTCACAGACATGGTTTAAAGCCATGAAGAGCATAGCAACAGTGGACAGCTTGGGACTAAAGGAGGAGGTGTCTTGATTTACATCAGAAATAAATATACCACAAGGCTGGTCATTCAGGATAATGCTTTTGAGCTGATACATTTTCAAATCACCATAGGCAAAAGCCAATACCACTTCCTTGCAAGCTATAAGTCCCCATCTATGACCCAGGAAACCCATACCATGTATTTAAACTTACTGGAAACATTCACCATCCAACTCAATACCATATCCATGGGTAACTTAATTACTTCACTATTAAGTGGAAATCCTATATGACACCAAAAGAACAGGCACAGAGATTTCTGGATTTTGTAAACACAAACTTCCTGGACCAGATTGTCAATAAACCAACCAGGGATAGAACCATACTGGATCTGGTCCTCACTAATGTTAGAGAGTGCTGCATGTGCCCTGCTGTAATGTCTTCCCTGGTAAGGTCAGACCACAAGATGTACTTCTTTATAATAAAAATAAAAACAGGACCCACAGGTAAACATGGAATATTCAGGAACTACTCTAAGGCCAACTTTCTGTTATTAAGAAATAACCTGGCAAAGTTTCAAGCACCATAAACCCTGAGAACACTGCTGCCTATGTATAACTGTTCACAGAAACCCTGTACAAGCATGTTAATAGCTGCATAGAGGCAGCTGTACCAACCAGGAAGACGTACAGAACTAACTCAAAAAACAAGCCACTCTGGTGGAATCACAAAATCAATAGGCTATATAACAGAAGGAAAAATATCATGGCAAAAATTAGGAGGTGCAACACCCAGCAGGATAAAAGCACTCTCATCAAATTAAACAAACAATTCAGAAGACAAATAAACTCTACCAAAGCTAAATTTGAGTTAAATCTGGCCTCCCAATCCAAGGACAGCCATAAGGCATTCTTTAGCTATGTCTGCAATCTCAAAGGCAATGCATAATGTTGTGCAGAACTCATTGTAAATGCAGCCACCTATACTGAGCCAGAAGATATAGAAAAACTACTGGCCGATACGTTCGGCTCCAACTTTACCCCTCTCTCCCCCTCAACCTTCCCTCACAAAATACCATCAAATACAACTCCCCCTGCTATCACTAGGGAACAGGTCCTTATACTCTCTCTGAGGCCAAGAACACTGCATCAATGGGCCCAGACAATATCCCAGGATGCCTTTTAAATAGCATGGAACATGATCTATCAGCCCCTTTGGAATTGCTATTTAACTGTAGCCTCCAAACAGGCTTCGTGCCTCATGAATGGAAAACAGCAGCAGTCATCCCTCTGCACAAAGGTGGGCCATCTACATACCCTGGAAACTACGGAGCCATGCGTATGTAAATCCATTAAAAGAATTAGCATGGAAGTGATTAACAGTGATATAATAAACCTCCAGACAGTGGACCCAACCCAGATTAGTTTCGTCAAGGGCAGCAGATCATGCCTACTCAACCTCGTGGACTTTTTTGAGAAGGTCAGCAAAGCAATGGATTAGGGAAAAATGGTTCACACTGCCTAGCTTGACCTGGCCAAGACATTTGCTACACTACTCCACCCAAGCATCGGTGACAAACTCAAGAGGTTAGGTACAAACCAGTGTATGTCACCCGGTGGATAGCCAACTGGCTCACAGACAGGACCCAGAAAGTTAGAAATGGGGAGTCTACCTCTACAAACAGGGTAGTCACAAGTGGAGTCATTCAGGGATCAGTCCTTGGACCAATCCTTTTTGGCATTTACTTCTCAGAAGTCAAGGCCAATGTCATTGGTCTTTTGCTGACTAAATTTGTCATGACCAAATTAGGAGCTGTAATTGGATCCCACACTGACACAAATGTTCTCCAGGAAGGGCTGACAGACAAACAACTGGTGTCAGAGCCATGGACTAAAACTAAATCCCAAGAAATGCATAATGTGCTTGTACTGGCTCTGGATAACATCTATAATTCCTCCTAAATCCACTTCCTTTTCTCATATCTAACCTCCTTTGCTCTACCTGTCTTTCTTTTTTCTTATTTCTGCTTTAAATGCTTTCCCTTTCAGGTTATTGTATATTCTGTTTCTACTTATTTCACTGTCATATACCTTCACTATCAATCACCAACTGAAATATTTTTTATCTAATAATATTCCACTCAACTTTACTGTTTTCTGCTAATTTCATGTACTATATTAGTCGATCCCTAGTCATGTGTCTTATTTCTGTTTCCTAATTAATGTTGTAGCCATGACTTAGACATCCATTTTACTATAAATGTTGTCTTAGATCAATGTTAAATTTTTACTTTCTATCTTTACTTGTTTAGAAGTTTACTATATGTTCTCTATACTTACTATCTTGTTTACCACTTTCTTTCTTTTATTGTATTTAATGCTGTTTGCAATGCTGTATGATTTGTATGTTTTTTTGTATATTTCTATGTACTGTGTATGGAGATTTTCTCCCCAGGCCTCTGCTGAAAACGGGCAATCTTGCCGAGTTGGACTTTTCCCGGTAAACAAATGTAGATAAATAAATAATAAATATAAATAAATAATATCCTTCAGGAAATCATCCACCCCTGGTAACTATCATATTGACAACATACCCCTTAGAGATGACCCAGTAGTCAGGGACTTAGGGACACACATATACAGTAATCTAGTCTTTGACCACATGTCTACAGTAGTGAGGAAAGCATTCTATGTTGCTCAACTTATAAACAAAGGTATGGCATCTAAGTCCAAGGAAGTCATTGTTCCACTTTATTTGGCATTCATCAGACCTATCATTGAGTATAATGCCCCCTTTGGTATGTACCTAACCAGGCATATCCAACAATTGGAACGTCCACAGAGGTTCTTCACGTAAAGAATATAGAGCATAAGTGAAATGTCCTATGCAGACCGCATCAAGGCCCTATGTCTATATTTTGTCTCCTATAGGCTGTTGAGGGGAAATATATGCCTGGCATACAGGGCATTGTCAGACCCCATTCTGATGAATCTCTTGCATATCCACAAAACAAACAGCACAAGAATTACCCATTCTAAAGACTTAAACCTTGCCTGTGATATAAATAGGACTTGCTGGAGAGACAGGTATGTATTCCAGAGACTACCCCATCTCTGGAACAGGCTCAGCATCCATGTAAATCAGAGTTCCTCCCTAACACAATTCAAGTGCAACTTGGACAATTGGATGAGTAACAGGAAATTCATCCCTGGTTTGGCACCTCTGTCTCCAATGGACACAGGCAACCTAAACATGGTTCATCCCCCAGTCCCCTGCTTGCAAATGTTTCATCTCTCAAGCCCCTGCTTACATTTATCAAGGGTATCAGAACCTGTCAGAGATTTGTGATGCATGGCTAGGCTTAAAAAGGCCCTTGTAGACGTTAGCCTAGTAAACACCTATAAACCTATATGCCAGATTATTGAAACCAATAATCAGAATGTACAAGTCATGCATATATCCAACATTTTTTGATAAATGCCAAGTATTTCATTTGCATACTAATATATTCTACCTTATTTATCTGTTAAATTAAAAAAAAAACAATGTTAGAAATGTACAGTACAGGACTTAAATAACAGCATGGCTTTACACCTTTGCAAACACTAAAACATATTGCCAGGAAAACTAGCATTCCATTGACACTGGTGCAATAGTGATGTATAATGCTGGCATTCACCACATAATGATCATATTCATCGCTGAAACAGCTAGGCATTTCTACAGCAAATCCTGATACATTTTATTTTTTCAAAATCTTTTAACTAGTTCATTGAGAATTTGTACTTTGCAAAGGTACCCTGAAACCCTTCCACAAACCCATCACTCAAAATCAGGAAATTATACAGTTCTACCTCTCACTACACAGGTGTGGTTTTGACCGATCAAGTAGGCAATCCAACATCAAAGCAGTGCAATATATATATATATATATATATATATATATATATATATATATATATATATATGGTTTACCTTGAAATAGTCGCACGATGTATGTGCGAACAACATATGTGTGAAAACGAATAAGGACACACTCACAATAGTGACGTACAACTCAAGAAACACATAGTGTCGAACTGACCTGCATAACAACACCAGTACCTATACGGACCGAAATTCCCTACCGCTCTGGACCAAGGTACAAGTGCTACCATGGGTCCCAAGGGGGGCACAGGTCCAGTATTTGTTTGGGTGACATCGGATTTCGATGTGTCAACTGACGACATTCAGAATAGCCGACGTTTCATCCCGCAATGTTATTTCTCGCTATTCTGAACATTCAATATTTTTGTGTTTGCTTTTTTCAAGGTAAACCTGTATATATATATATATATATATATATATATATATATATATATATATATATATATATATATATATATATATATTGCAACAAATAGCATTTCACTTTAAAATTTTACATTTAGCATTTTTCCTCAAAAAAAAAAATCTGAAAATTAAAAAATAAAATGATCTGTCCATGTCTCCAAAACACAATGGGAAAAAAGCCTCTACAATTTTTCTTTAACAAGGTCACAGTATTATATAAATGCCAGTCAAGTTCCTGAGTTTATCTTGTTTTTCTAGAACAAGCATATGAGGCACCCACACATGTTCCACCCCACATCAAAAATGTATTTACAGCTACCTTGAACCACAAACAGGCCACGTGTCTTTTAACATATTCAGCTTCCCCACATTATCTTACATAAAGACACCATGCTCATTTTAAGTAGTTGGCATGATTTCATCATCCATAACACTGGAAGTTTCTTTCCAGTCATCCAATACAAGCTTAATATTTTCATAACAACTAAAGAACTCCTGCCAAAAATCTGTTGGCTGTTTCCAATAATCTACACTAATGCAAGCTGTTACAGCGATACCACCATATTCTACATCCAACAATTTATCAGTAGTTGACACTAAGTCTGTGCATGAATATACATATCACATTTTATGGCAAGTTCTTCAAAAGAACCCCCAAATCCAATGTAAAATCAGACCTCCATTCAAACTTGTCATAAAAACATTAAGTATCAGTCCCATTGCTGAGCATTATCTTTCCAGATACTTCTACAGTGATGCCGTCTCCTGCACCCAAATCAGACAGGAAATGTAATCGGTCCTAGTTCTGATGATAAAGCTCACATGTACTAGCAACTCCAAAGAACAAAATTCACATCCACCAAAATAATATAAGCCCTTGCAGAAAAACTATGGTTAAGGTTACCAGGCCAAATTTTTTTTTCCTAGAATGCAGAACCAGCTCAGTTTCATAAAAATGCTCCAGCCTGAGTTTTCTCTACAAGGGACCATGAAACCAAATAAAGAAAAGTCCAATTGCTCTTATCCACCATAGCAGTAACAAAATACCTACCACTGTAAAATCACAGATGGGCCATCTCTTGCTGCTACTATCAGTAATATGTTAAATAATGACATTAGGACAGATTTAGTCTGACGTGAGTAGAAGAGGCAAAATATTATCAGACCCTCCTGCAAAACACTACTCACTTGATCTTCTGCAGACGATTCTTCTAAAGCATTATCTGCCTGACAAACTTAAGGTCCAATATTATTATCACCAACATATTTAATAATTGCAGTGTGTTATTGCAAAACCTCCCTTTGATTAGGTGATATGAAATGAATCTCAGTTTTTTTTCAATTAAAATGAATCTCATTTTTTTTTTCAGTTCAGATGGTGGTTATTAACAGCTGCATGCATGCAGTCTAACAAACTCAAGTTCCATTACTTTACACAAGGCATACTATAACTTCAGACAACCTTCTGTATGTCATCTAAGGGTATTACCTCCTCAAGTTGCAAATATTTCTGTTTCAGTGGTCATCATTTATATAACCGGATTCCCCACAAATGAAACAAAACTAAGCATGAAAAGGATTAAGCAATATTCCTGTTTTTAAAACTAAAACTTAGTAAGCATGTGTGGAGTTTCTCCATTATTAGCCTGTAAATATACTTTCATGCTTCACCTCTAATAACCTTTCTCATCAACTCATAAAACAGGAAAACTAGGCTTTTGTCAGACATTATGAAAACTTCCAGTGCACCTGTGCACACGCACACACACAAACAAAAAGACATTATTATGCAGTAACACACCATCAATTTCAATATTTGAATCATACTGTCTAACTCAGTGCACATTACTAAAAACCTTAACATATTGATCAGAATGGCAATACTAGTATTTCTCCAAAATCTGTTTAGAACATAACTAGAAATACATATTTCAGCCAGGGTTAGGCCATAAAGAAAGCATTAACACTTACAGTTTAACATTTATAAACATATTCTTGTAATGAACATACAAATCGTTACATCTTGACAAAAATAATTATACTATTTGGCCACAATTGCCACCTCCTTGTCTTTAACCATGTACCTAAAAGCATCTGTGTTGATGTTATATATAAATGCAATCCCATACAATAATCAAGCAGCAGAAACAAGACAAAAACACAGCTTTAATGATACGAAGAACAGAAAGTTGCTGAAGATAAATCACAACTAAGTTTCATTATCTTTGTCGTGTGTTTGTTTATGACTGTTAATTATATAAATATAGACACACCAATGTGTATGTGTCATTATTTGTGTGGCTGTGTGTGTGTGTGTTTGTGTATGTTTGCGTGTGTGTGAGTTGTGAGTGTGTGTAGGTTGGCATGTTCTGAGGTATTTTACCGTGCATCATTTCTTGTTTTCCATATGTTAGAATCGCACTTCATTTTTCTATGACCTGATGACTGTATATAACTGAAATAGAAAAGGTTGCACAGAACTGCTTCGTAATGGTGATGTATACAACTTCATTCAGAAGTACTACATTTCCATTTGTTCTTTTTCATTTACTTAAGTGGTAAAGAGTATATTGCCTTGCTTTGTTTTACAGTTAAACAGGCTTTCATAGAATGAAGACGCTTCTTACTGTATCTCTTTGGTCCATCTTCCAAACAGAATGAAAGTGTTAATGTGGCATCATCTTCAAAAAACTCTGTTGCAAAAGCATCCCACCAGAGGTTGTCACAGTCCTGAAAAAGAAAGAAATATTTAATAATTTCTATATTTCTCAGCTTCCTGTTTTTATTATTTTCATATCAGAAATGTGTACATTTGTTCGTTAAGTACAATAAAAATGACATACGAATAGATCTTGACAACAAGGATGTGTTTCATTTGGGATATTTAGTGACCTCACAAAAAAAAAAAAAAGAAAAAAAAACTTGAAAACAACGGTTCTGAGTTCCCAATAAGATCATGGTATTCCTTAGTGGAAGATAAGTTTGGGGCTAATATAACTTTGAATTTCTGTGATGTCAGTCATCTCACTTCAGGAAATTAGAAAGCAGACTGTGTTGATAGAAACAGATAAGCCTTCCATCACAGTAGAATGAATGGGAATCAAAGTGGGCAGAAATTGCAGTCACAGTGCATTTCACCTCCAAGTAAGCTTGACTTCTACATATTTTCAAAGTGGCACTGTCATATATGTGCAAGGCCTTCCATAATGCTCACAGCCTGGTATCTTCACAACACTAATCCTCCTTGCTGCTAATGGCACTTTAGCAGTTTGTGACTGGTACCATGGACAGCAGATAGAAATAGAAAGTGAACAGCTGTTGATCCCCATGCCAACCTGGGGACAAAGAAAAAAATGTAGTCATGACTGTTTGTATATCTTTTTCTTTACTGATTTTTCTGGAAGTTGTTCTACTTTTATGCCAGCATTTGGTGGCTGCTGCTGCTAAAAACTGAACCTGTGTATATACTGATGAATCTCTTTGTGATGTGACATCACTGGTAAAAATGATCTTGTGTTATCATGGGGATGGCACAGGAAACCTTTAAACATCATTGATTCTGACAGATAATGCCTAACTCTCATAAGATAGTCGCAAGCCAATTATTACTTAAATAAAGACAGAAGACCTCTGCTGAGTCCATTCCCACAGAATGCAGTGGCACATAACTATTACATTGATGTATTTTGTTTGCTATACTAGATGGGTTGGGATGGGGTATTTCATGGAATAATCTTCTTATGATATTTTTTTTTTACTGTGATTAGTTCTTTTAGCATTTTATATCAAAGAATGTTGATAGTTCATAAGTATAATACTGAAGACTGTGTTTGCTATACAGTTAATTTTCTGTGCTGTCAGGTATAATTTTAATTGTATGCTATGTGAAATCCATTTATAAGTGTTCACAAAGCTCTGACAGATAGTTTCACTTTCACTCTGTTATGAGTTCCATCCAAATCCTAAAGCAACAACCTAATTTGCAAGTATCACAAAATGAAATTGCTGTTGGCATTTGTTAAAAAGGAACTAATGCCTATGAAACAGCATACAGACACATCTGTTTAGAAACCTGAATTTACTTTGCTTATAGTGTAGAACTTTCTTATGTACTGTGTACTGCAAGATACTGAAAGGTTTGGTTTCTGAAATGTGAGTTCTGTAATATGGGTGGTTCGGATAATATGAAATGCACAGTCTCTTCATTTCTGTTCTTAAATAATCACACATCTATATAATATAAAACTCTAAGTACTAATATACAAGTAGCAATAATAGTAATAGCAATCCATATAATCTATCTACAGATAGCCCAGATAAAGTGTCTCACCTGTCAAGTGCCCAAATCACAAGACACTGAGGAGGAGAATGCCAATTTCTGTTTTCCATAGGAAGTCACTACCAGTGCTGTTTCTAAGTGTGCACCAGCAGTAATTCACTTGTTTGGGGGAAATTTCTCAGTTCTTTGTTTTTGTGCAACTATGGAGTTTATATATATATATATATATATATACACACACACACACACACACACACATATATATATATATATATATATACATATATATATATATATATATATATATATATATATATATATGTGTGTGTGTGTGTGTGTGTGTATACATATTCAGAAGGTGTGTGGGCCTTGTATTCCACATGAGGGGTGCAGGGGTTAAATATATTTAAAAGTAGTATCTTCAGATTTGTTTTCAGATTGTGTTATTAATATAACATGGATGTACTGTACTCCAAATATTCAAAAAAGAAGTTCGGGCGTGGCCAAGGATGAACACAGGATAGCAGCAGATTTCTTCTGCTCCACCAATTTCATTACACTGACAGGAATTAATTACTTAAAAAATTAATTTTTGAAGTAATTTTCTTTCTAAATACGTTTGTTTTATATAGTTCTTGAACTATATCTAAAAAAGAAAGGAAATCTTAACAATATTCCTGTCAGAAATCACTGTGGAAATTTTCCTGTCAGTTTATCAGTCTGAAATGAGTTCCAGTAAGACAAATTCTCAAGACTCCAGCATCAAGAAAGAACTTCAGTCTCTGATAATTATAATCCAGCAACTTACTGATAAAATGGATAAAATGGATACTAAAATAGACACCTTCATAGAAAAACTACAAAACAAATAGACCTGTTACATACAGACCTGCAACAACAGAAGATCCAGATGACAGGCATAGAAGAAGCTGTGAATGACATGGAAAATAGAATCCAAGAAGAGGAAATCAACATTGAGTTTCTGCTGAAACAAAATACACATTTACAAACAAAGCTGGATGACCTGGAAAATAGATCTAGGCGCAATAACATTAGAATTTTTGGACTGCCAGAAAATATTGAAGGTAACAATATTACTTCTTTTTAACAACTTGGCTCCTAAAACTTTAGACTTAACAGAAGCATTCTCTTTTGGTATCGAAGAGCACATAGATCTATAGCTAATACTAACTCTACCAAAAAATATCCTAGATCAGTTATAGTTAGATTTCTATCATCTTTTGATAAAGAGATGGTTCTTAAATCTGCTTGGGCTAAAGCTCCTGTTAAGATTAATGAGACAACTGTGCGTTTTGACAATGACTATTCTTCCATGGTAATAGCTAAAAGAAAAGTTTTTCTGCCACTAATAAGGGAGCTTAAAAAGCACAGTTTAAAACATACCTTCTGTTTCCTGCCAAGCTTAAAATCTTCCTTGCTGATGGTCCTAAGGTTTTCGATGATTTAGACTCTGCTTTACTGTTTGTCAAAGAAAAAAGGATTTTGGATAAAATAGAAGAAATGGAATGGGCTAGTTCTTCATTAAAGAGATTGGCAACTGAAGCTTCGTGGAAGACTTCAGAGAAGAAGAAGAGACTAAAAACAAATGATTTTTTATTTGTTTTTTCTCTCTCATCATTTTAGTTCATTATTAATCTTTTTGAATATAGTTCCTGCATTTCCAGAAAGCCACAAATATTTTGCAAAAGATTTAATCAAAGTTATTCTCTATGTGCAAAGAAATGTTTTGTTTCATAACCAGTCAAAATACCTGAAGATTTAATGGCAAGCTGTGATTCAATTTGTTTCTCTTTCTGAAAAGAAGTAAGGTTAGTAATTTGATACATTTTTTATCTTTACCTTTTTTTTCCTTCTCCTTTTATTATTTTCTTTGTTTAAACAATGACATTCTATTTAGATTATGTAGTGGGTAAAGGGTGGGGAGGGCAGGGAGAGAACAGTAATGAAAATATCATTAATAGAATAATAACATATTTATTCCTTGTAAAAGTTTTTATAAGTTCTTCAAATGCTATTTCTAATTATACTTTCTTGATTATACTGCTTATGCTTGTTTGTAAATAATCTGTTATGCTTTAACTAATAATAATCAGAACTAAATAAGAGTAAATAATATGTTTTATTTTTAACTCTATTAATATAAACAGTAAGTAACATTCCATTGTATATACTTCTTACAGCTTTCTCTTACATTTTTTATTTCTGCCTCACTCCTTTTATTTTCTACTCTGTTTCTTTTCTTTATTAATATATAGAAATGCTTTTGATTGTGTGGGCACAGTGAATAATAGGATTTGTATGAAAATTGAGTTGGGAGAAGAATGTTGAGTTTTATTGCTTGTTGGTAATTTTGGACTTAATTTCACTTACATAGAGGCTGTAATGATCTGGGGAATACATTGTGAAGGTTTTGTCATGTTTAGATGCATTTACACTGCTAAATGAATGTTTGTCACTAGTTTTTAATAAGTTTCCTGCCAAAATGTTAAGAGAGACAATCTGAGATGTGGGCTGTCTCATGCACAGTGTTCATGAGTTACTTCAGAAGCTTCAGCTCACAGAATTCTCACAGAGAAACTGAAAGCAGTTAGTATAACCTTTGACATAGTTATCACACTGACACACCACAGATTCAGGAAAATACTCTATTCATAAAATATGTCAGTTATAATGTTTTGTTTCATAACCAGTCAAAATATCTGAAGATTTAATGGCAAGCTGTGATTCAATTTGTTTCTCTTTCTGAAAAGAAGTAAGAGGCTGTAATGGTCTGTGGAATACATTGTGAAGGTTTTGTCATGTTTACATGCATTTACACTACTAAATGAATGTTTGTCACTAGTTTTTAATAAGTTTCCCGCCAAAATGTTAAGAGAGACAATCTGAGATGTGGGCTGTCTCATGCACAGTGTCCATGAACTACTTCAAAAACTTCAACTCACAGAATTCTAACAGAGAAACTGAAAGCAGTTAGTATAACCTTTGACATAGTTATCACACTGACACACCACAGATTCAGGAAAAATACTCTATTCATAAAATATGCCAGTTATAATGAGTCTAAATGATGTAGTTTCTTGTAGTAAGTAAATGTCTTATTTTAGAAGGCATAGAAAATGAAACATTTATTTAAATGTTTTTGAAAAGCTACTTAGCAGCATAATAATCTGTGTTAAAAATTTGTGTTCCAAACATATATTTTACTATAACTCATTTAATTCATCTGATTGACAAGCATAAATAATCTTATAACTCTATTCTGGAAGAAATGTCATGTGATATATTTTAAAGCAGTAGGTTAGCATGATTGTAAAATCTGGTTACTAAAATGTGTTTGCTGTGCATTATTTTGTATAAAGCAGACAGATTTATTCTAGGGACAGCAAGTAGGATAGTGCTCAACAAAGACACAACTCAGTGAGATCATATATATATATATATATATGTGTGTGTGTGTGTGTGTGTGTGTGTGTGTGTGTGTGTGTGTGTGTGTGTGTGTGTGTGTATGTATGTGTATGTGTGTGTGAGTGTGATGGCTTTTTTTTTTTTTTTTTATAATAATGCAAGTGTTTCTGAGAATCTGCATAACTATCCAATATGATTTATAATAATTTCTATGAATACAATATTTTACTCTATTGACAAAATGAATGTTTGCCACAAGTTTTAATAAGTTTCCTGCCAAAATGTTAAGGGAGACAATCTGGGATGTGGGCTGTCTCATGCACAGTGTCCATGAACTACTTCAAAAGCTTCAACTCACAGAATTCTCACAGAGAAACTGTAAGCAGTTAGTATAACCTCTGACCTAGTTATCATACTGACACACCACAGATTCAGGAAAAATACTCTATTCATAAAATATGTCAGCTATAATGAGTTTAAATGATGTAGTTTCTTGTAGTAAGTAAATGTCTTATTTTAGAAGGCATAGAAAATGAAACATTTATTTAAATGTTTTTGAAAATCTACTTAACAGCAGCATAATAATCTGTGTTAAAGACTTCTGTTCCAAACATATACTTTATTATAATCCATTTAATTCATCTGATTGACAAGCATAAACAGTTTTATAATTCTATTCTGGAAGAAATGTCATGTGATATATTTTAAAGCAGTAGGTTAGCATGATTGTAAAATCTGGTTACTAAAATGTGTTTGCTGTGCATTATTTTCTATAAAGCAGACAGATTTATTCTAGGGACAGCAAGTAGGATAGTGCTCAACAAGGACATAACTCAGTGAGATCATATATATATATATATATATGTGTGTGTGTGTGTGTGTGTGTGTGTGTGTGTGTGTGTGTGTGTGTGTATGTGTATGTGTGTGTGTATGTATGTGTGTGTGTGTCTGTGTGTATGTGTGTGATGGCTTTTTTTTTAATAATGCAAGTGTTTCTGAGAATTTGCATAACTATGCAATATGATTTATAATAATTTTTATGAATACAATATTTTACTCTATTGACAATAATGAGTTTAAGTAAATGCTCATATACAAACAATTCAAGATTTTTTTTTTGGAAGCTGTTAATAGTATTCACATAACAGAAAATAGATGCATCTTAATATATGTAATGTCTGAATCATATTAGCCAAAGTTTTTGATTTAAATGAATGTTAGAACCTAATTTTCTCTCCTCTTGATTTCTAACATCAAGATTATTTGAATGCTATTTGAATACAAGTGTTATATATTACATAGATCTATATAGTAGTATGAACAGTTTTTAAAAAAAAGTTTACTTTAGTTTATATGATGCTGTTTTACCAAATGTGTAGTTTTGTCTTGATAGATAATTGAATTGAAAACTGTTAACCTCAGTTAAATATAACTAGTATTAAATTGATAAGGTGGTAGCTGAGGTACTGCTGCTTAGGGTAGGGGTTAACTTGAGTAGTAAATACTACTCTAAGTTGGAGTTTTCAACTCAGGCTGGATGCAAGGTTTAATCCTTACATTATTTTCACTTGTTCATTGTTATATGTATATAGTTTTGACATCCACAATATATTTTGTACGCTCATTGTCACTACAAACAAAATTGAATCCTATACAAAATCCCATAAGAGATTTAATAAATACAGCTATATTTAAAGGTACACCTAAAAGAGGAGATGTAACATTATTTATCTTGTTATTTGTTATTTCGATCATAAGATTCTTGAGTTTTAAAAATGCCAAATGACATCTTTAAAAGGAATTTCTTTAAACATTAATGGATTGAATAATCCGTGTAAAAGGGCAAGCCTAATAAGATACATTAATTTACACAAGGCCAATCTAGTCTTCCTGCAAGAAACCCATCTCTTGAAAAAAAGATATTGATAAACTAGCCACTAATAAGTATACAGTATTGGTTAGTTCAGAGCACACTCAGAAAAAAAGAGGACTGGCTATTTTATGGAATAAAAGTATGCCCATTCCTAAAACCATTAAGTCTTATCAGGATGACAAAGGAATGTTTTGTATGGTTACAATACAAATTAATGGGAAGACTTACACTTTAATTAATGTATATTGGATACCTGGAATTGGTATTAATACAGTGAAACATCATATTGATAAGATCATATCATTCTCTATAGGGGATATTAGTTTAGCTGGTGATTTTAATTGTATACTACATGAAAGTGATACTACCACTATAAGGAAAAGAAGAATTACATCTAATGCAAAACATTTAAATGATTTTGCTAATTCTTATCATTTGAATGATATTAATAATCAGATAGATTCAAAATCATTACCATACACCTTTTTTTCTAACAGATGCAAAACTTATTCAAAAATAGATAGGGTCTTTATTTCTAACCAGATGGTAATAGATTTAATTAATTCCAAAATCATTTCATGTCCTATATCTGATCATAACTCAATTGTTTTTGAATTCATGATAAAAAATACTCATAATGTTCAGATCAAAAGGATACCAGCATACTTAACTCAGCTAAAAGACTATAAAGAATATATACTTTCAGCAGTACAACATTTTCTAGACATAAATAATACTCCTGAAGTCTCCATTGTCTATGTTTGGGATGCCTTAAAATCATATCTATATGGACAAAGTATCAGATGGTATAATAGTAAAAGGAAATCTTGGGATAAGGAATTGTTAGATATTCAAAGTAAATTAGACTCTTATAAACATAATAATAAAGAAAATATTATGGACAAGAAAGTTATTGAAGAAATAAACAAACTAAATGAGAAATACAAAGAAATTTTAACTCATAAAGTTAAAATAACTTTAGAGAAATACAAGTTTTGTCTTATTCAATAAGCCCCAAATACTTACATAGACTTAAAAATAAAACAAAAGATTGAATAAACAAAACCATATCAAAGAAATCTTTTCTCTAAGGAAAAGAAGAATGTTTCTAGTATACCAGAAATACTGGATGAATTTAGAAATCACTTTCACAAGATTAACCATAACAACATTAACATGGAACCTAAAGATAAAATAAAGGAGTTTATAACCACAAACATGAATAAAAAGCTTAATAAACAACAGATTAAACTATTGGACAAGAGTATTTCATATACAGAAGTTATTACACAAATAAATAAGCTTAAATCAAACAAAGCACCGGGTAATGATGGTATTATACCAGAGATATACAAAATCCTTTCTAAAACTACATATTCATTAATACATAAGGTTTTATTTTGGCCCAAACTGAGTTAATAACCCCCATCTTGGCAATATACATTTATTTCACCAATTTTAAAACCTAATAAAGATCCAACTAGATGTTCTTCATATCGACCCATCTCATTACTTAATGTTGATTATAAAATGTTTATGAGTATTTTTGCTGATAGATTGAAGACAATCATCCGCGGCATTATAGATATAGATCAGACGGGCTTCATTGTAAATAGAAATACTTTTGATAATATAAGAAGAACTTTAACATTAATTGATTTTGCAAATAGGAAAAAGAAAGATTTAACACTTATTAGTCTTGATATAGGTTCAGCATTTGATTCAGTAAGTTGGGACTATCTGCTTACCTTACTGAAATGCACAAACTTCTCTGATGCATTTGTAAATTTAATTGAGCATTTATACAAAGGAACGCTGGCTTATATTAAGGTAGGAACATATGTTTCACAAAAAATACCCATTCTTAAAGGTACAAAGCAAGGATGTCCACTTTCTCCACTATTATTGACTTTAGTAATGGAGCCTTGGGCTAATTTGATTAGAAACAGTACTGACATAGAGGGTTTTGAAATAGACGAAAATACAACATCAAAAATTCAACTTTTTGCAGATGATGTTCTAATTACATCAGCAGGAATTCTTCTATGCAGTCTTTATTTGATAAAATGATGAATTTTAAAAGTATTTCTGGTTTAATATTCAATGAAGAAAAAACTAAAATACTACCTATATATACACGAATAAATATTCTCATTAGTGATTTTACTAAATATGTACCCAATTCAGGTCAGATAACTTATTTAGGTATAATACTATCTAAAGATATTAAATCTATTATATATAATAACTATAATACCTGTTTTCTTAATATACAAAATCTTTTTAATACCTGGAATAATATGTTTTTTACTATGGAGGAGAGACTTACAATTATTAAAATGATAATATTCCCCAAGATTTTATACTTAATACAATCAATAATACTTTCACCTACAAAAATAATAATCAAGAAACTGAATACACTAATGTTAAATTTCTTATGGGCACCTAATAGACCTAGGATTGCATTAAAGAAACATACTAATAGCTGGTCTCAAGCGGGTATTTCTTTTCCAGACTTTAATTTATATATTATCTCTTCTATTATAAAAGTTATTACTTTATTAATAGATCAGTCATATATCGCAAAATGGAAAGATTATTGGGAGCTAATTCGTATGCACTTCATGAAAATCTCCTTAACACATAAAAATATGATTGTAAATAACTCCATGTTGTGGTTGCTAAAGGAATTTTGTACTTCACCTATTACACCTAAACATATTATTTGTTACCCATTAAATATTATTATTAGTTATCGTAACTTTATATTCATGCACCCTAAGTATAGGGAATGGAATTTTATTGTATTCCCTATAATGTATACTCAGGGTATGCTTATGTCATCTACTTCTGAAGGAGCTCATTTAGCTATAGATAATGATCTAAAGTACTGGTATCAGCTGATATCTGATAATAAAGTTAAAAATCTAGATTTCTTAAAACAAGAATTTGATCTAAGAGAAACTTGCTGGTTAGAGGTTCAGATCTTTAGACAACATCTCATTGATAGAATAGATCTAATGTCTATAACAGTTAAAGAATCTATTCCAAAACTGATTGATTACTTGATATTAAATTTACAGCATAAAGTACTGGAATTATTTCACCTCTATTAATGGGGACCCACCAACTCAACAAGATAAACAATATATATTGGAATCTGCTTATAGAACTACATCTTCCATTGTCTGGAGACTTTATACATGGAAATTTTTACATAGATCTTTTTATACACCTTTGATGATGAATAAAATAAATAATAAAGATAATCTATGTAAGAGATGTAATGTAGAAATTAATGCTGACTGGGCTCATATGTTTTATGACTGTATGAAGTTGAAAGAATACTGGAAGTCAATTAATGAATTTTTGCAGGCTCTTTTTACAGATAATTTCATTATTTCTAAGTCTCTTATATTATTCAACACACCTGTACCTCAATGTGTTAAAAAGATTAAGCTTCCCTTGTTATGGTCTATCCTAGCAGTGGCCAGGAAAATAATAACTAGAAATTGGATTTCAGATACACCTCCTTCGTTCAATGAATTTAAAAATGTTATGAATATAATGTGCCATATGGAAATAAGCACAATTAGAATGAGAACAACTAGAAAAACATCATATTATATTGTATGGGATAATTTACAAAATTTGTTAAAAAATTCTAATTTCAATAGCACGGTATTTTAGTTTAATTAATTGATCTGATTGTAGTGGATGTCTTTGTAAATACTTTAGTTGTTTTGTTGAATATTATAATAATACCTATTTTTAATTACTTGTATAAAATTGTTATGATATTTCTCTTATATGTTAAAACAATAAACCTGTTTTGAAAAAAAAAAAAGAAGTTCCACTAAACAGCTCTTTGATGTTGGTAACCATAAAACCAAGCACAATTTACAATTATTTCAGATCATATTAACAGTGATACATAACTTGCCTTGTTTAAGACTCTTGTGCTTTAATAAAGAAATGCACTTTAATTGATCACATGATACATTTTTCATGTGATAACAAATAAGTCACGTTCAGATGCAATATGAAATGTAAAGAGGATGCAAATGCCATTAAAAGGCATTAATAGATATTGATAACATGCATATAATTTTATTTATTTATTTATTTTACATTTGTTGACTGGGCTAGTCTAACTGGATACATGTCCATTTTCAGTAGAGGCCCGGGGAGAAAAGCTCCAGGAAAACATACACGAAAAATTAATAAGCTTTACAAAGTAACAAGCAACCTTTGTTACATAAACATTATAACAAAATAACAAAAATTAATTAAATCAAAAATATTTATATAATAAGGACTAGCACAGATATAGTAAGGAATGAGGACAGTAGGAACATAATCAGATACATCACAGGCTAATATTTATCTCAGAACAGTATAATATGTAGTGCTGTTACCCCAATTATTTTATGTTCACATGGGCTCTTAGTGTTAATATAGCTGCTAATATGTCTTGATTGTTTCGGTGCACATACAGTAGCTAACTCTCTGAGCACAGCAATTATGGCTCACACTGAGGAAATAACAAGGCATTACACCACAGTATGAGTGCCATCTGGATATTAAGAGTTCTAGAATTACCTAGTACTGCCAAAACAGAGGGTAGTATTGGGATCAACAAACAGACTATAGTCACCATGGTTACATTTTGCATTGGCACAATAATCCCGTATCCATTGATGGATATCTTTAATTGGAAGGTTATCCAGGAAATGTTGGATACAGTGTTCAACCAGAAAGGCAGATAAAAGAACTGCCCACAACTGCTCATGAAGGAATGTGACTCAGGATAGTGTGTTAGTCATCCAGTCTGTTGAAAAAAAGAAAGACATGAGCAGTTATCATAGGGCTATCGGAGAAAGTATAGCCACACACTAGCAACCCCCACAATTTTACAGACCTTGTTAAAATGATGGGTTTGGGGTTGGTATTATAGTCAAAGTGCTTACCTCACAGGCACAAGGTACAAGGTTTGATTGTCACTTTTGAAAGTGAAATTGGCTAGGCTTAAAATGGCCTGCAAGGGCAGCAGGCTTCGTACTTACATATGAACCTATGATGGCATGTCTGAGCCTTGCAAAATGAATATGAGGAAGTTGCTGTTTGATGGGATCACAATGATCGACTTATTACTTCCACAGATTAAAGCATGTTGCTTGATCCAGTCCTTTTGCACTTCCTTCTGGGTTCTGCTACAAAATAAAGGAAGTATGACTGATCTTCCATAAACAGAGATGACGTTAGATATAGCAGATATGCTACGTGTCTTAAATAGTGTCCTTTCTGCAGAACATCATGGAACCCAGTAATATCAGGGAATACTCTGGATGGGTCTATATCACTTCACTGAATGGCTATTCAGCGAATAGCCATTTGTCAAACATCTATTAATCAAAGCCAGTCTTCAGTGACTTGTGAGTTTTAATTAGGGCAGACAAGTGGTTGGCCAACTGAGTGATCACAAAAAAAATAAATAAATAAAATGTAAAATCTGCCAAGGTGGGTGGTTACCCACCTAACCATATCTCTCAACCTCTTAGAGCAAGAAATCTGAACAAAGCCATAAATAAAAGTGGGACAAAGGCCCAAAAATAGGGACAATTTTAAATATTGCTTTCACAAACTTAGAAAGTTGATAGAATAACAGGTTTTGCATTAGCATGAATTTTCTGAAGGATATGAAGTCTGAAACCCAAATATCCGTCATTATTTTCTAACTTCAGTCTTTAATGATTTGCCACTAATGTGCCAGAAAACCACAGTTTTATGAAAAACAGGTCAAAAATATGAGGCAAAAATCTGGACATTCTGCGAAAATCTGTACAGTTGAGAGGTATGCTAAATATACCAACTTTAAGATCGCACTACAGTGGGGAAAAGGGCAAATTCCAGGTGGTGACCGACCACTGGTTTGCCCTAGTTAAAATTCACCATTTAATGAAGAACTGCTTAGATAAATAGGTGTTCGACGAATGGCTATTCGCTGAACAGCCATTCGACGAAATAATATAGACCCGCTCTGGATAGCTTAAGTTTTCAATGGCAGAGGGGTGTCTCCCCTTTCTAATGACAAGAACCATAACTGTGAGCCTTGCTGTGTAGTACCTCATGATTATTCCCTTACTTTGCTGTATGGTGACCTCAGATTTGGTATGCATAACTTATGTAGTATATGAACATAAACAGCATACATATAGTCAAGAATTGCAAAGTGAAGCAGAGAAGAAAGAAGTCTTAGCACTATGAAGTTTTTATGAAAATTGACTTTGAAGTCTGGGTCACATGACACATAATGCCCATTAACTTTAGCTGTCTTAAAGACATACATACTACATTTCACATGTTACTATATATGACATTACTCTTACTTTAAAATAATTATATACTATATATATATATATATATATATATATATATATATATATATATATATATATACATGTATATGCATATGTGTATGCTTTATTCGAAATACTACACTACAACTATAATGTGTCATAAGAAATACACATGTAGTCCATATAAAATATTTAATTGTTAACACATATATATTGGACACATTTATATTTTTTTCTGTCCAGTCACTGTATCTGAATGTTCTCGATATCAAATCCCAAATATAACAGTCACTTTTCAGACATGTTTCTCTTAGTAACTTTAGTGTGAATTGAAAATTTAGTCGTACTACTACTAGTATGAGTCAGAAATGAAGACTCTAGATGAAACTCAGAACTGTTCATTTGACTGTCTCACTCTGAGAAGGTAGCACTGCCTCATAGAGCTTTGGAACAGACAGCTAACTGCCTTATTGCTGATTCATCTTATCTTTTTTAAGATATAGCTGAGTAGAGCCCGGATTCAGTAGTTTAGACAAATGCTTCCTATTTATCTTATAGACCTGCATACAAGCACCTTGTACTAGGTATGGTCTATGATATTTTGTAGAACTTTACCTTGAACTGAACTTTGAAGACCAAAAGAATCTTGACTCTGACCTAGATTCATTCTGAGTTTCTCTGTTCTGCAGAATTTAAAGAACCATTGCTGATCTGCCAGTACAAAACTTCTGCTTATGTTGCCTTTCTTGTAACAACTCAACAACAGTTTGTTTACTAACAAATACTAACAGGGAAAATGAGAGATAAAATGGAGTTTAGACATCAAAGCCTTAACAGCTTTGCTAGAGATGGACTTAATGACAACAATGGGGTATTGCTATATTTAAGAGAGACAGATAACAGTGAAGTGATTCAGAGTGTTCAAATTTTTTTTGTTGAAATCTTTCACTGTTTGAATCATAAGTTTCACTTGCCGCTTGCTTTGATGACACTCATGACGATGTAATGGACTTGAATTTCAATTGGTTCTAAAAGCTGTGAAATTCTTAGCTTGCAAACTGAGAATCATTATCTGATATCACTTCTTAAGGAGTTCTTTCTTTCAAATATGGATTTCAGTAATGTAACAACCCTGTGACTTTATGTCACACAACTGCACAACTATTAGAAATTTTCAGTAATGAGCTTAGAAAACAAGCATCTAAGCTAATGATAATCATGTGGTATTATCTCCACTTTCTGATTTTGATTTCCGAATATGCATCGTATTCCACGATTGTGCACCATTTGTTCTATATGTTCAAACATGTTAAACCAGTTCATGAGCCCTTCCCTTACACTTATTTATGTTTACTTGTGCTGCCCTATACAGCAGCAAACACCTAGAAAGGAAATGTTCTCTGTAGAACAGTCCATAAAACTGTAAGTTGTAAAGCAGCAATATAGTGCAAATACCTTGTGCCCCATCAACTTTAGAACAGCTAGTTGGGCCTCGACTGGCAATACCTACAGATTTAGTAGAATTCGGTGTTCTGTAAACTTTAAAGTTGGTAGAATTTAGTACTGTTTAGCATAATCTGCCCCAATAAAGCACTGTTTTTAGTCTGCAGAAACAGAGCGCCCTTAATAGCCTTCTAACTCCAATACACCACCTCCTTGTAGCTCACAAGTCAAAGGACTGGACAGTATGCATATGCAATTTCCTAACCTCTCTGCAGCCAGCTTTGTCGATATTGGCAGCTTGAGACAATGTAGCAATTGTTTCATGTTTATTGACAACCACTTTATCCTTAAAGAATCAGACACAGTATGAAAGGAGTGTAATTACACAATGGCACTAGAGGCCAAACTCTCACATACAAATCCAGATCAGGATTTGAAACCAAACACACAACACCCACCTCAAACAGCACACAGACTAATGTATGTTGAGGCATTTAAAAGCAATCTTCCTTAACAACAAAGATCACCTACTCTTAAAGATATGTCTCAGCAAGCCCAGAGGCACTCAGAAAAAGCAACACCTAACACCACACATAATGTCACTGTCAGTGGATCACCAGATACTAAGCCTCTAAGGCAAGCAAACATGCTTCCTGGGGATTTAGTCATAGGGGACTCTATTGTAAGATATACTGATGCCCCTCTAACCAGGCTGATCAAAGAGAATATTACTGTTAGTTGCTTATCTGGAGCCAAATCACATACACTCTAGTCATTACACCACAGGTATATGTAAGTGTAAATGACCTGAGATGTACCTCCCTGGACTATATGAACAGATAAATTATGGAGCTTTTAGATGATGAGTCTTAGGCTGGTATGAGCATGGCACTGAGCAGCCTATTACCACCCCGAGGATGATGCCACAATATGAGCAAAAATGACTGATTTCAACAACTGTCTGTCTTTCTGGTGTCATTCTAAGGGAGCCCAATATTTGTCAGCTTGGGAGGACATGGTCAGCACACCACATTGCTTTGCCAAGGATGGTCTGCATCTTTCCCCTCTAGGCTTTTGAATACTGGCTAAGGATTTGTCTGACCACATAGTGCCTTTTTTAGACAATGCCAAATTAACAAACCTACTGACATAGCAAAATCAACTCAACAGAACCTCAAGGTGTTACTGCTCATGAAACATAAATAAAAAACTACACTCCATCCAAGCCCACCTCACATTCAAGATATAATTATCTGTGTAGTTATGGAGACATGGTTTAAAGTGGCAGATTGTACCCTGGTTGTACAAGGTTTCAGTGCCTTTCACAGTTTTAAACCAGTAGCTGCACAGACAAGGGCTAAAGGTGGTATCAGCATATATCAATAACAAGCATAGCTCTAGGGTGGTCAAACAGGAATACATGCTGGAGTTCCTCCACGTGCAGCTCACCAGAGACAAAATCCCATCCCATATCTTAGCCAGCTATAGGTCACCCTCCATGTCCCAAAAAGCACACAATGCATACTTGGACCTACTGGAGACAATTATTATCCAACCCAACACCCTACTCATGGGAGAATTTAATTACCCCTCTATAGATTGAGAATCCTACACTGCCTCAAATATACAGGCACAGAGATTCCTGGAGTTCGTAAATACAAACACCCTTGACCAAACAGTGAATAAGCCCACTAGAGGTTCCAACATTCTGGACCTCATGCTCACAGATATAGGAAAATGCTGCACACCCCCCCCCCCAATGTCTTGTCTACCCTGGTAAAGTCTGATGATCAAGCTGTCGCCTTCAAAATCAAAATCAACTATCTAATCTCATTAAAACCAGTAACAGGAACTATTCCAAGGTATAGTACCTATTATTAAGTGATTGTTTGTCAAAATGTAATGTCCCTCCAAACCAGTGTATGCCGAATTGTTCTCAGAAACTCTGTACAACCATGTCAATGGCTGCATAGGTTCATACAAGATTACATTACTAGGCTAATTGATCAAGAGCATTTACAAGCCTAGCCAATATAATCAAATTTTACCCAGTATATGGCCCCTAGGGGCAAGAGGATGGCATGGGTTTGTGCCTATGCCTTGAGTATTTTATAGATTGCCCCTGTCCATAATGGACATATGCATTACCCTAGGTGTGAATTTGCAATTCCCCATCCATTGGTCCAAATTACTCTTGAAGAGGGCCAGAGAAGGACTCTGCTTAACATGAATAAGAAGCCTGTTCCAAAGAAGGAAAAATCTCTGAGACACATATCTGTCTCTCCAGCAGTTTTTGTTTGCATCACTGACTAAGTTTAGATCCCTACAATTGGTGTCCCTCATGCTGTTTGTCTTGTGATTGTGTAGCAGGTCCATCGAGGCTGGATTTCTAAGTGCCTTGTAAGTCAGGCACAGGTTACCCCTTATTAGTCGGTAGGACACAAGGTAAAGGGATAGGGCTTTTAGTCTAGCCACATGGGATTTGTTGTTTACACACTGTATATTCTTAGTGAGGAACCTCTGAGGTCAGTCTAGCTGTTGTAGGTGGCTAGACAAGTACATGCCAAATGGCTCATTGTACTCGATTATTGGTCTAATGAGGGCTGGGTACAGTGTAATTGTAATTTTCCCTGGATCTGCAGGCCATATCTTAACTTATAAGTTGTGTCACATAGAAAGATTTCCTCATCACTGTGGACACATGATAATCAAAGTTCAGCCTTCTCTCTATCTGTGTACCTAGATCTCTCACCTCTGAGTCTACTCTTAGGGGTGTGCTGTTAATGTTGTAGATTGCAGGGGTATTTGACTTCCCAAAAGATATGATAATGCATTTCTTTGCATTTTGTTTCAGGCCATGGCTCTGACACAAATCATTTGTTTGATTCAGACCCTTCTGACAGATATCTACATTGTTGAGGGATTCGCTTATAGCCCCAGCTTGCAGTCATCAACAAACTGTGTCATCCAGAGGCCTTCCACATTGGCCTTGGCATCCCAGAAGTATATTCTAAACCAGTGATGGTGAACCTTTTGGGCTCGATGTGTCAAAAATATGGAAAATGCCTATCTCGACTCTGCTGGCGTGTCACCCCTCCCGGCAAACAAAAGAAAAACAATTCTTTACATATTCATTTATTTAAAAAAAAAAATACAGTCCAATAATGTGTGCTGCTATGTATTATAAAAGTACAAGAAAAATCAGTGACTTAATAGAGAAAGCAATATGCCCACTGATAACTGGGTTTAAAATAGTGCACCAAAAATGACCCTACTTTTAATAGTAATTTTGAACTGAACTGAAACATATGGAATCCACTGCATTTAATTAACATCATTTAATGACTTTTTTTTTGTTGTTGAGTTGTAATAGTTAAGTGGAGGGTCACATATTTCTTGTATTTTTGTTCATTCAGTTTCTTTGGTAACTCAGGTGTTGGTGAATGTTGGTGTGTTACCCAAAATGTTGTGGGGTGTCACCTTTGACATGCATGTCATAGGTTCGCCATCACTGTTCTAAACAAACGTGGTCACAGCACTGAGCCCCATGGCACACCACTAGTAAATGGTCTCTTGCTGGATCTGGATTTACCCACTTTAACCATGTGTCCTGTCCATGAGCCAAACGGTTATCCATCTGATGATGTAGGGATTTATACCCAGTTTTGTGAGTTTACTTATAATACCTGAGTGGAGAATTGTGTCAAATGCCTTGGCCAGGTTGAGGTAAGAGATATAAACTGTTTTGCCCTTATCCATGGCCTTAATGACCTTCTGAAAGAAGTCTATCAAATTTAGTAGGCATGACCTCCCCTTGATAAAGCCAAACTGGGTCATGCCCAGTGTATGGATGTTTCCTATGTCATTATTTATTAGGTCCACAATTATTCTTTCCATGGACTTACAAATAAGACTAGTCAAACTTATAGGTCTGTAATTTTCCAGGTCAGTAGATGGTCGTCCTTTATGCAGAGGGATGAATATTGCTGTCCTCCACTCTATTGGGGCAAAGCCTGTCTGGAGACTGTGATTAGATAGAGATCCTAAAGTGCATGATAGGTCCTAATGTATGCTATTTAAGAGGCAGCCTGGTATAGGATCATGTCCCACTGAAGCTGTGTTTTTAGCTTTAGACAGCTCAGTGACTACCTGGTCCTTGGTGATAATTAATGAGGGAGTGGTGGAGGATATTTTTTTGGGGAGAACTAGGGGTGATGGGGAGGTGAAATATAAGCTGAATTTATCGACCAGAAGATCTGCTATATCATCTGTCTGAGTATAGTTGATGCCATCTATAACTAATTCCTAACATTGTTGGGTGTTACTTACAGATTGTGGGCATAAGTGAAAAATGCCTTATGGTTATCCTTAGCATTGGCGGCTATTTTTACTCAAAGTCTGCTTTCAGAGAGTTGACTAGTTCCCTGATTCACTTGTTTATACTGAGGGAATTATTGCTCTGTTGTGCACATTCCCTCTTAACTTGTTCACAGGATTTCCTTTCTTTTGTTGTACAACTTATTAATACCAGGGGTCCACCAGGATGGCCTGTTGTTGTGGTTTGATCTGGATTAGTTTCAGTCTGGTACTGCTGTTTCTATGCAGTTGTTTTATGGTCATACAGGGCTTTTCTGTACACCTATGCATACAGACTTCTGTGTTTTCCGGATTTGGGGGAAGACTCAGGCTGATGTACCTGCAAGAAGTAAGCCAGACCTAGCCCCAGAAACAAACCACCTCAATAGCATCTCAAATTAAATAGGATATACAACGACAACAAAAAGAAAAATATGGCAAAAATCAGGAAAAGTAATTCTCATAAAAATAAAAGCTCTCTCATCAAAGTAAATAGGCAACTAAGAGGGCTAATTAGGTCAAGCAAAGCCAAATTTGAGGTTAATATACCCTCCCAGGGGAAACATAACCATAAGCCCTTTTCAGAAACCTCAAGGGCAACACACAGCAATGCGCTGAACTGGTGATTAATGGTGCCACATTCATTGAACCTGGTGATACAGCAAACCTGCTAGTGAACAAGTTCAGTTCCAACTTTAGCCCCAACCATCCCCTAATAATACCCTTAAACATAACCCTCCAACTATAACTAGGGAGCATGTACTGGCTGCACTCACTAAAGCACATGGCTTCAGTGTGCCCCAATAACATCCCAGGATGCCTCCTGAATAGTCTAAAATATGACTTATCAGAACCCTTGGAGTCATTATTTAGCTATAGTCTTAAAACAGGCTTTGTGCCACATGAATGGAGGACTGCATTGGTCATCACCCTTCATAAGGGAGGGCCTTCAACAGATTCTGGAAATTACACCCTTTAGTCTGACTAGTCTTATTTGCAAAGCCATGGAAAGAATTATCGCAGAAATTATCAACAAATACATAGGAGACCTCTAGACACTAGATCCAGCCCAGTTTGGCTTTGTTAAAGCAAGATCATGCTTATTAAATTTGGTGGACTTCTTTGAAAAGGTCACTAAGGCGAAGGTTGAGAGGAAAACTGTGCATACTGCCTACCTAGACCTGGCTAAGGCACTCAATACAATACCCCACTTGGGTATTGTCAACAAATTATCAGTACAAGGTATAAACCCCTTTATAACATGCTAGATAGCAAGGTGGTTCATGATAGGATACGGGAGGCTAGAATCAGTGAAGCCACCTCCACAAAAAAGCCATACACCAGGGTAGTATCCCGGGCTCTGCGCTAGACTCACTCTTCTTTGGCATCTACTTCTTGGATGTCAAAGCCAATGTCAAAGGCCTCTGGCTAACCACGTTTGCAGATGATTGTAAACTGGGAAAAATCACTGAATCCCCCCAAGATGAAAACACCCTTCGGCAAAGTCTAATACTGACAAATACTTGGTGCCAAAGCCATGGCTTACAAAGTTAATGCCAAGAATGCATTATAGTACTTTTTGGGAAGTCTGCCACCATGGGTGACTATGTCATCAACAAAACACTCTTAAAAGTTGATTCACTAGTCATGGATCTGGGAACTCATGTAGATAGTAACCTAGCCTTTGACTAACATGTGTCCAAGGTAGTAAGAAAATCCTTACAGGTTGCTCAACTTATAAGCAAGGGCATGGCATCTCGGTCCAGAGTGATCATTGTACCACTGTACTTGGCCCTCATCAGGTCCATCATATAGTATAATGCCCCATTCAATATGTACCTGACCAGACACATGCAGCAACTGGAACATCTACAAAGGTTCCTTACAAAAAGAATACAGGGAGTAAACACAATGTCCAATGCTGATTACCTCAAAGCCCTGTCTCTTTACTCTGTAACATTCAAAATTCTTTGAGTTGAACTTTGCCTGGCATGCAAAGCATCCCTGGACCCCATTTTGATTAATCTTTTGCGCATCCACAAAACAAACAACATCAGAACTACTAGATTAAAATACCTAAATTTTGCTTGCAACATAAATAAGACATTTTGGAGAGACAGACAATGTTTGTCTGAGAATTCCCATTCTCTGGAACAGGGTCCCCATCCATGTGAAGGAGAGGTCCACCATATCCCTATTTAAGAGCAACTTGGATCAATGGATGAGTAATTGGAAATTCACTCCTTGTCTGGCTCTTGTGTTTCTGATGTACAGAGGCAACCATTAAGTCACCCCTATAAATCAAATATAAATCAAATTTGCGGGTCACATTTGATTGCATAGCTAGGCTTTGAAGGGTCCTAGTGGTTATCAGCCTAGCATACACCTATGAACCCATAGTAATGACTCTATCAAGTTTAAATAATAAGCCCTGAATACACAAAAGCTTATCTGTATAGGAAAATTAAGCTCAAGGATAAGATGATGTAACCCTTCTACCGGGTAATCCTGTGCCCATACCTTTAGGTCTTGTAACTTCTAATCAGATATAAATAAGTGAGAAGTAATCCATAATACATTGAGACATTTCTCAAACAAATCATTCTTAAGTCATAAAGTTCTGCTCTACTCAAAGCATTAGCTATGTGCATTAGCATACCAGGTTGGTAATTGACTTGTAACTCATACATTATTTTAGTTTCCCTCCCAACCCCTCCCAACTCCACACAGCCTCAAAATTTTCTCCCTAACTTCCATGCTTGCCTGGCACTGGATGGCCAAATGACTCTTTACCTGGTGTCCCAGATGCGACCCTTCAGTGTCGGGACCCCAACTCCTCAGGAAGTAAACCTTAATGGCACTCATTGTTTAGGCTGAGAGAGCAAGAGATCTAATGGGGAGCAATGAGCCAGGAGCGTAGAGCCACTAGAGGTCACACAGGGATCTGCCTTCACTCTCCCTCTCCACTCAGGATAGGTGAGATGGCCATTTGCCACTTCCATCCTATCTCCCTGGCCAACCCTACTGACAACCCAGTCTGTTCCTGACACTGTGCCTTTGTATTGTCAGGTTCATAGGTGTGTACTAGGCTATCGGCCCTGGAGCCTATGTAAGTCTAGCCCAAAAAGATTCCTTGGCATCTTGCTGCCCGACATTAGTTCCCAGTGCCCCTATCAAGCAAGGCCACTGAAGTGATCCCCGGGGTGAATTTTCTATTGCCCATCCACTCGTCAAGATTTCTCTTGAAGAGGGCTTGCAGAGCATACT